>NW_015151430.1:210061-247927 GCF_000732505.1 Cyprinodon variegatus
TGTATTTGTCACAGAACTCAAATATCATCCTGTACCCGATTCAAAGGTAGGTGTAATTTACTAAACTAAAGCTCTTAAAGCCATCATAACATGAACTCCATGTATTAAATTAGGTATTAGATCCAATCCCATAACAGAACTGAACATCAGATATTGACTGATAGATATTGATGTTTTGATGGAAAACATAATTGACTCCATATGTTGTTAATGTGTCTGCAGAAAGTTCCCCTTCTCAGGAATATCACGGAAACTTAAGCCAACCAATAGATAAGGTGAGAAACAAAACTAATGATCACATCGGTTTGACTATAATAGTAACCAACAGAGGTGGCCAATATGAAATAAATGTATATTTTTCCTTTTTTTCACAGAGTGAATATGGGCAGGATCTAAATTATGCTGCATTGCATTTCTCTAGAGGGACGGATAAAAAAGGAAAAAATAAAGTTCAGATTGGAGAAAGTGTGTATTCACAAGTTAAATAATAGAGGTCAATATGATTACGGTAACTCAACTTGTGCTAAGGTCTGCCATTTTGAATTATGAAGTCACACAAAAAAAGTAAATACTGTTAGTGTCATCTCATCGTTTAGAGATGGATCATACATGAAAATAAATTATTTAAATATTTTCCAACCTTACATGATGAAATAGGATTATATCAGTATATTGAAATATGTACAGATTTGTCAGAAAAAAAATAATTTAAAAATTTTCAAATCAAACGGATGATTTTGTGAAACAATAAATAAAAAATGTACCTTAATTATCAGGCATGTGCTTTAAAATGATTTAATAAATAAATGGATATTTCAACAAAAGTATACCTATTTTTGTTAACTATACTGTACCTTGGTTTGATGAACCCGTCTAATGTTGTCATTTATAAAAAACAAAGTACCAGGGTAGGTAAAAGAGAATATGACAGGTAAGGTTTGCATAGAAATGTGGTCTATTTCACATTATTTAACAGATAAGGGTAAAAGTTATTAAACTTACAACTTAAAACTCAAAAGACTAGTTTCGACTCTACAGCCTTTACAAGAAACAGACAATATGTAACACAATGTATATCTTTTTGTTGGCTTTTATTTTTGGTTTATACACTGAAATGACAGCAAATTAGCAAAATACTGATCATAGTTTAGGATAGAACACATTTTAAATCAAACAACTTAGTGTTTTATTGCAAAACTAAGGGAAAAAATGAGCTAAAACATAGGGTGCTGCTTTCAAATTCAGCTTTTTGAAATTCATTAATGGTATGCTGAAGAAAGTCTTGACATTCTCATAACCTTTGATGGCTGACTGGTGTCTTAACTAAGGTCGAGTGATTGGACGATTCTATACATCATCTGTAATGTTTTTTGTTTGTTTCTTTTTTTGACCTACGACAAGAAAAACAAGCAAAAAAAAAGAAAAAAAAAAAATAAAATAAAAACAAAACAAAAAGGAAACCTAATGCTGTTTTTTATGGTGCACACATACTCCTTCCATGTGCAGCTCTTTTCCTCATAGCAACCGTGCAGCAGCAGAACCAGAACCAGGGAGAGGCAATATTTTTTCTGGTGTGTTTACGGGATGCACCATCTTGATTTCAACACAACAAATGCAAAATTAAACAACAACAAAAATAAAAATGAACATTCTCTCCTCCAGTTAGGCTGTACTCTTTCAAAAAAAAAAAAAAAATAGATAAATCTCTATCCCTGTTTTCAGTCTGTGCGGTTTTAAGTCTGTGCCATGCAAATACACAATGGATAACGATCCAAAAACTATAATGTCTCATAACAAAGTCAGAACAACTGGAAAAGAGGAAACAATTCCCACTGGAAGAAACTTTTACATTTTTGACAAGAAAACAGGCATGTTTAACTTAGTGGGTTTCAGCCAGACATGTTCACAAGTCATTTTTTGCAAGTCCAAGTCAAGTCTCAAGTCTTGAGAGCTCAAGTCCAAGTCAAGTCTCAAGTCTAGAGTAGGCCTGTTGCAATATTAAATTAATCGCACAATAAATTCTAATCACATGATTAATAAAAATAAGTTCAATAATTTGCATGCTTGCTTGTTTCTCCTTGTGTTTTCATCTTCTTCACTGAGACGGTATAGCTTAAAGGTCACTATTATATCTATGGAATGATCATTATCTTGAACTGGTAAATGAAAAATACATGCTTATATGTCACGTAGCATTGTCACAAAGCGTTGTGACGAGTGGCGAGCGGCGATTAGTCAAGTTAGTAAAACAAAAAACACTTAAAAAATAAAATATTGTTCACAAGTGGGAAATCGCGAGTCTCGGTTGAGTCTGAAGTCCTTCAAATGCAAGTCGAAGTCGAGTCTGAAGTCATTAAATATGCGACTTAAGTGCGTCTCGAGTATGAGTCACAAACTCGAGTCCCCACCTCTGGTTTCAGCACTGTGCGCAATTGGTTAACAATGTTACCAGCGGGGCCGAAGACGTGCTCATAGGGTGTGCTCGTCACCTCCACAAATGTATCGTCCATTGCCATTTGTTGGACTGACAAATATCGGTTGGAAAATTTGTACATATCGCCCATATACTCTGAACTTATCCTTTTGGATCTCATTGCTGCCTTTGATACAATTGATCACAGTATTCTCTAGGAAACATTCGATAGGGATCAAAGGAACTGCTGTGAGCTGATTGTTTTGATAGTTGTTTGAACGATACCAGCATGTTTATGTTCATTATAAGTAATCTTCACCCACCAGCAAACTGTAGGTTTGTGCAGTGACCTCTTTAGACAGCAGGTTTGTAAGAGAAGCTACATGTACACTCTACTGGATAGTGTTCCTCAACTTTCAGAAGACTGGATGACTCCAGAGGCTGATGTTTCCTTGGAAGAACTGTCTTTCACTGTAGTTGACTTCTAGAAAGATCCCAGGTTTAGATGATTATATACAATAGTATATCTAAAAAATGTATTTGGTTATTTTAGTTGGTTAAACTGGTGTGAGTGTACTCTAACAAGAAAACACTATTTAGCACATTCTGTCACAAGGGAACCTACCTACCAGGGAACGGTTCTGGTAGTTAATAGCTCAGTTGCATTTAGCCCTCTGATATGAACTAATTATGTTACCACCACCATTATCACCCACATGTCTTCAAAAGAACCTAGTGTATTTGTTATGGTCATGACTACACTGGTTAATATTTATTGCCCTGTATACCATTGGAAGCAGAATGACAAGGAATTATGGACCTTATGGGTCAAGCCTTTCAGGCTTTTAAAAGACCGATAGGTCAAGACTCAGAACAGAGGACCCAGAATTCAAGGCAAACACACAGGCTAATTTCTCAAAAGTGTTTATTAACAACAAAGGATCTGCAGGGACGTCTAAGGCAGGAACCTCTGGTCTTAAAGTTCGGTCTGTGCCCATGGGAAGGAGTGGATTCCAGCCGAATGGTTGCCAACACCAGACAGAGAAAACTGCTCAGAGAGTTCCAGACAATGTATCCTTGAATGCTGCAGAACTGGACGACGAACAGATCCTAGCAGACGAAGGAAGGAGGAACTATCCAAAGGGCTACGTCAAAGTCGTTGTCGAAGAGGTCCACAGGAGTCAGAGCCAGAAGATCAGAGATACGAAGAGGTACCAAAGGGAAATCCATGTCGAACTCAGGATGCAGATCTCGGTTTAGTCCACAGGCAGAATCCATCAGAAGTCTGAAGACAGGTCAGGCAAAAATATCAGAACAGGAACAGGCAGGCTCAGAGGTCCAAAGGTAGAACGAGTCAGAATCAGGCAATCAGAACACAAATGGGTACACTAGAGAACTCTCACCAAAGGCTCGAATAATCAGGCACTGATGACTGGGAGCAGGCAGGTTAAATACAGACTTGAGCAGGCGACAAAAATGAACAGTAATGAGAAACTTGGCGGAGTTACAAAGATAAATGAAATTAAACATTAAGCCATCATTAGCTCCAAGATTATGACACGCTATATATTACGAGATGGCTGGATACCGCTTATCTATTTCTGTTGAAAACTTGACATTTCGCTTATTATGAATATCTTATTTTATTTGGTTAAAGTCAGACCTAATTGGTTTCACTCCTTTTTTACCACTAAGTTTCAAAGGCTTTCCTTATCCTTCAGCAGAAAAATTACATGACACAGAGAATGTGGGTTTTTGAAGAACTCATGAAAACAGTTTTGTCTCGTCACAGCTGCTCTCATGTGCAACATGGAGATTTAAGATAAGATAAGTGGGCTGTGTGAGCTTTCAAACTGTGCCAAACCTTCTGAGTGTGTACTAACAGACTTGCATTAAGGCTCAGAGAGGAATAGTGTGCTTCTCTGCAAGACTCATTCAGAATATTTGCTGCAAACAATCTGATTAATGAAATGAGTATGTTTTTTCTTCTCTGACAGTCTTTCCCACTATGGATCAATGGCGAAATAAGCAGGGAAGCTGCTGTTCCTAAAAATATCACATCTATGCTACTCTCTTTCAGATTTTCAGCTTTTTATGTATTTATTTATTTTAGTTTTTAACGGCACTAGTAGCTTGTTTTAGGGACAATAGGTTGACAGGAAAGGGGGTGTGAGAGACATGCAAGAAAGGACCACAGGCCGGATTCGTACTTGGGTCGCCCGCGTCAAGGAATAAGGCCTCCATACATGGGTCATGTTCCCTAACCACTGTGCCATCAAAGCACACTCCAGATTTCCAGCTTTTTATGCCATGGTAAAATACAGCTTATCTTTAACATGATTTAAAAACCTTACAGGTCCTGTCCCATCCGAAAGAAAATATTTCCTCCTACTATTTTATGTCACTTTCTAAGTTTTTGATTTTCATGGGAAGGTGATTTGTTTGCAATAGACTCTGATCTTAGCCTTTCCTACTTCCCAGTAATCAGTTATTGATGTGAAATCTGTTTTTTTAAATCTCCTTCTATAGCAGCTAAAAACTACTTAAGCTTTAACAAAAATGTGGCGTAAATGAATGTAATCTTTTTCAAGTCAAAATGCCAGTGAAATCTACATCGAGTGATAATTGTATACAGGAAGTCCACATGAACTTCATTTTAGTCAGAGAAAAATAACCTAACAAATTTAAGCAGTTGAAAAGTCTTCTTCTCTGGATTTTATGATATGCAAAATCTTCTGTTTGGTTAATTCAATATTATGTATATTTTCTATCTTAAGGATGTTTATTCCTCTAAGCATCAAATAAATTTAATCATAGAGTTGTATGCTGTATATTTAATTTATGTTCTAATACTAAAGTATTTATAAAAGGGCTATAACTTTTTTTTTTTTTTTTTTTGCAGCTCTTATTGTTCTTAGTAGGTAACAGGGCCGTTGTAAGCCATTGTGTTGAATAAATGAAGAGCGATTGGATAATGCCAGTGATAGAAGTGAGGAAGAAGAGGTGGGTAGGAAGGGATGGAGAAAGAGGAGAGGAACCAGATAGAACATTAATAAGACACCAGTCAGCCATATATTCATTTTATGAATATATATTTTTCTATTTATATTATTAAAACATACACACAAGGTTTTAGTTGTTAAGAAATCACACTGTTCATACACTGTAAATAAAAAAAAAAGTATTGGTGTTAAAATTACAGTTCCATTTACATCTTCTATGCAAACAGAAACAAGGCCTCTCCAAAACATGCTCCCAAACCCCACATCTTTGTAACAGGGTAAACATTTCTATATATTTCCACTCTGTATTAGTGGATGGAATAATCTGTCCGTAGACATAAATGTAATAAAAATGTAAATTCCGCACTGGGTAGGCTGGACAGCTAGATGGATGATGTTTTTAAAGTTAAGTTTTTATATGCTAAAACGATCATCTATCTATTCCTGCAACACTTTTAAAAGGCAATAAGAAACAAAGACTTTATTACCATGTACAATGCATAGCTTCATTTAAAAGAGGCTTTACATAAAACCTTATTGGAGCTCAGTACTTGATAATAAAAAGTAATATGTCATATCAGATTACCTTTAGGGACCTGTGACAGCAATGTTTTATTTATTTTTACATATTTATTAATCTCTAAAGCACAAAAATCAAGTTTAAAAGTCAGGAATACCTTCCCACACTATTACTTCTACAGCCAGATGCCGCTATATGAATCTCAAGCTCAAATTTTCGAATATTCTGAAAAATTCTTTGAGATAGGGCCAAGTATGTGGGAGGTCTTGTTGGTCTCCGTCTCCATCTCCCCATACGCTCTCGCCTGTGTCCGACCTTTCAGACATCTTTTTCTGAATCTAACATTGTAGCATGGCATGGACAATTAACATTTACAGTTTGAAGAACACCTGCTTGCTTCTGATGATTCCCTTTGGCATCAGCACAAATTTGATGAACAGTTAACCAATGAGTGTTTGCGTCATATGAATCATCCAGTTACACTAGTTTTCACTAGATGTGGATGGAGCCAATGATCTGCATTGGATGGCGCACATGACGTGAAATAAATATTTATCAACATTAAACCGAAGCGATAAGTAACAATTAACGTTTGTTTTAAAAATGTAAGGAATAGAAAGTACAGACACTTGTGTGAAAATGTAATGAGTAGAAGTCAGAAGTAGGAAGAAAAATAAGTAATGGAGTAAAGTATACAGTAGATACTAAAACAGCGGCTCGGGCTGAGATGATAGCCGGAAGGGATTAACTTAATTGCTGCATTGTAGGTTTTTGTAAGCTGAAATCTGAGTCCACCCCCTCTGTTTAGGGTTGTTTTTTTTCTTTATTAACATAGATGGCTTATTTCACGCCACGCTTAAACCACCTATTTTCTTTATCCAAAAAGTGAACATTCTGGCCCTCAAAAGAATGTCCTTTGTCCATGAGGTGAAGATGTACAGCAGAAGTCACTCTTCTGTGTTGGGCCTTGCGTCTGTGGAGAAGTTGTTTGGTTTCTCCAATATAAAGATCATTTCATTCCTCACTGCGTTGAACCTTAGGATCCATTAGCATCCTAATGGTCAGGTTCTGTCTAGACTACAGCAACATATGGGATGGTAAGTTTTTGCGTATAATCTTCTCACCGTTATGTTCTGCTGAATGTCTTTTGGATTTCCTTGCTGATTTGACAAACGCCTAGTTTGGGTATCCACCGGTTTGAAGAGCATCTTTGATGTGTTTCTGTTATATTTGTTTCCCTTATGTTTTTGTAGGGACATGCTCAGCACGATGTTGTAAGGATTGTGATCACTTAAAGTTTGTGTTCCATTGGGTGGTGTGAGTCACCCACTGGAATAGTAGTAAACCTGCAGACTGAGAATCAAGTAACACCAAGATTTTTTACTTTATTATCTGAGATCAGTTTAATCCCATTCAAATGAAGTGACTGGCTAATCAGCTTCTTTTTCAAACACTCTGTTTTGTCTGCATTCAGAAGCAGAAACTTAAGAGTCATCCAGGTTTTTATATCTTCAAGACATGCCTTTAATCTATGTAATGGGTTAGCCTCATCTGGATTCATAGACAGATAAAGCTGAGTATCATTAGCATAACAGTGGAAAATAACCCCAGTCTGTCTAATAATTCTACCGATTGGGAGCATATATATATATATATATATATATATATATATATATAGTAAAGAAAATTGGTCCTAGCACTGATCCCTGCTACTCTACAGGTAACCTTTAAGCATGAGGAAGATTTGTTATTAACGTGAACTGAAACTGAAACTGAAATCGATCAGATAGGTAAGATTTAAATCAGTCTAGTGCTGTTCCTTTAATTCCTACAAAACATTCATGTCATGAAGCAGGGCAGTTGGACCCAGTATTCAAGGAGAGACAGTCAGTAGGAAACTTCAAAACGTTTATTAAATGAAAGCAAACAAAACTAAAACTAAAGTGGAGCATCTAGGAACTGTGTCTCGCGGCTACTGCAATCACAGACACTCTGTAGGAGAAACACAGGTACAGTAAGTGACCACGATCATTGGACTAACGATGATGAGCTCAGTGAGTCACTTACCTGGTTTAGGAGTTCAGTCCATCATCCTTGAAGGGGGTGCGATCCAGCCGATGGGCTGACTGCTGACGCAGCGCACGTCACCCAGAGTGTCCCCGGTGCTGCAGTTCCAGAGGATTGGCAGGAAGCCAATCCTGATCAGGGATACAGATCAGGCAGGAACAGACAGAACAGGATCCAGAACAGGCAGGAACAGACAGGTGGCAGGATCCAGTCCGGAAGGGTGGCCAGGGGGTCTCGCACAGAAGCAGAAAGGATCGGGTGCAGATAGGCAGGCTCAGTGGAAGAGAGTAGCAGAGACAGGATGTGGAACCAGAACTTGATGCAGGACCTTTAAACTGGTCTCCTCCTTGAAGCAAGGCTTACGGGGATAGAAACTGAACATCCCTGCGTACAGAGTCAAACACCCTGAGGACTCAGCAGGGGAGAAACAGTGGACAATCAGGAGACAAGACAGACACAAAACCCTCTTTCCATTTGCAGCCAGGATCCAAAAGATGAACCTTGAAATAAACAGAACTGAAAAGAACGACTTACAGAAAACAAATAATGATCTGGCCCTGAATGCTAAGGCTGAATAGAATATAAACCAAAGGGAACAGGTGAGAGGAATAAATGATAATTGACGCAGGGAGGGAAAACAGCAGGTGAAAGAAATAACCAATTGAGGGAGAGCAAACAGGCCAGATCATGACAATTCAAGGCTTTCTAAGATAGTGTTAAGATCAACTGTATCAAATGCAGCACTGAGATCTAAGAGGACAAGTACAGATACGAGTCCATTACCTGAGGCCATGAGAATATCCTTAGCGACTTTCACCAGAGCTGTTTCAGTGCTGTGATGCTATGCTTTAAAGCCAGACTGAAACTCTTCCAAAGGTTCAATATGGTGTAAGTGATCGCACACTTGTTTGGCAGCTACTTTCTCAAGAATTTTAGATAAGAAAGGAAGTCAATGATCTAATGATCTTATTTTTAATAATCCCCCACTAACATGACCCTGTCAAGATTTAATTCCAAACCAGATAGGTACTCTACAATTTGGATGAGGGAAACTAAGGGTTTAATGTTCAAGAGAGTTGTAATTATTAACTGCCTTTGGAGTAATCAGTAAGTCAGACTCAAAGATTGTTGCTACTCCTCCTCCTCACCCAGAATTTCTGGGTATGTGAAAATGTATATAACTAGAAGGTGCCGCCTCATTGATGCTCACATAATCCTGGAAAAGAGTCAAGGGAGGTAGAGAGAAGCTTTACTATGCTAAGCTAGCACTAGCCTAGGCTAGCAACTATTTACTACCAGAAATAAAACCGTGTGAGAGTGACAAGTGTTCAGTAGAGTGGTGACAGGGTTATCACAGAAAAAAAAGAACTTAATTCAGACAAAGCCTGAACAGCACGCTGCTCAGCAGTCAAAACAGGAAATGAACATGATACGTCTCACCAACAACAGCAGTACACACACATACACACACTATGTGTGTGTATGTGTGTGTACTGGGTACTACATCCACAGTACCTTTTGAATGGTTATTTTAAATGTCATACAAAATTTGTGTCCAAAAACAGAATCAATTCAACATAAAAAGTGTTGAAAAACTCTTATTTCTGTAAACATTGACTTTCTGCTTTGTACGTCTTTTTTGGAAGTGGTTCAAGAATACCCAGTGCTCTTTCAATTTCCACAAGCACTTTTACAGTCTGTCTACTTAAGCCCATACTATTTCATTAATGTGATAGGAAAAACATACACAGCATTCCATATATTATTTGGAAGTTTACACATATGAAATGTTTTTGAAAAATGTCATTATGCATGAGTAGAACAACCATAAAATAAAATTGTACTAATGAATTTTATTGATAATTTCCAATGGTCCTGAAGGCTAAAAACACTCACAACCAAGATGCTTAATGCAAGTTTGCTCTGCCTATGCAGGAATTCCAGCAAGTGAAAACAAACTGTTTTAACTTTTATAACTGTAGGAATCCCCATGAATATGATGGAGATAGAAACACACCAAATTATATAAAGCACATAGCTGTAGAGATATTGCAATAGAAAAGTATTTTTAGTTGAAATAACTTTTCAACTACAAATACTTATCCAATTTTGTTAGGGGCACGGTTAAGGGACAGACCACTGGTGAGTTCCTATCATGCCAACTCACCCGCATCACGAGAAACACCATCACCTGCATCATAAATATCTGTCCTAAATATGATGTATGAAACAACAGGATGGTAGAAAACCAAAACAACATAAAAACAGAATATCAAAAATTGTTAAGGTTGATCAAATCTAAATCTTAAATCTTAATTTTTTCATGAATTTTATAAATTTAACAGGCTCCTGCTCCCCACTGTTAGAAAGCAAATAAAAAAAGCAATTAATTGCATACATTTTTTAACACAATAAAATGTTTTCTATTTATTAATCGAAATAATGGCTTAAAGTCTTGGACCTATTCTAAATATAGGCTATTTTATAAAATAATACTAATAATAGTATAAGTAAATACTTTTTTCTATAAGTGCATTGTCTTTTCAAATGATCAGATCTTTTTATTTACCTGTTCAAATTAAGAAAAAATATACTTATTCAAATATTTTTTAAACTTATTTCAAGATCAGTTTTTGCAATGTAATCAGTCTCTGAAAAAAAAACAATTCAGCAACTAAATCTAAAAAACAAACAAAGTTCTCAAACCCACATCCTATTAAGTAGCTGTCAGACTTTAGAGGGGCTAAGCTTCTGTAATCCGGGTCATGGCACCGATGTAACCGGTTCAACCTTTGACTCTTGGTTGTGTGCTGTACTGCATAAAGAAAAACTGAGCCTGGATCTGGGTCAACTGTCTTTTACTCTTTAAAATGTCAAAATGAAACACAACGCAGTGAGTACCTAAATAATTTTGCCTCCTCTGGCAGTCTTGGCTGTCCTGTAGCTATTTGACATATTAAGCCGTGTATCTCTCCTAATTTCCTATAGACCATGTTGGAGTGCCGAGTATATGATCAGTATAATTGAAAAAAGAACTTTTGTGCTTCAGCAATTAAAATACATTGCCAGAAGTATTTGCGAAGTGTTCTAAATCTTTAGATGTAGGTATTCGATTCACTTTGGCAGCTGTGTAAAATCAACATGCCAAAGTGATTAGAATAGAGGCATTAAAGAATCGGTCCAACTATGTGTTGTAGGATGACTTTAGGGTCCTTTTGTTCTAGCCTTTAGAAATGTTTCCTTGTTCAACACAGCTCCTTTGTTCCTGATAAGAATCATTAAATGCAATAGCTCTGCACCTGTGTTTGATTGAATTGGTTTCAGTTGTGTTTGGATACAACAAATAAATATATTAATCATATTGGCAATGGTAGGAATCTAGGAAATGAAGACCCTACATTACTAAATAGGATTGCTGAGTAAAAAAAAAAAAATTAAGATTCATTTAGAAGCTAATTGTGGAAGAAAGTCCTATTTGACTGTTCATTCGAAGGTAACCAATCAGATACATTAAACAGTTTGGATCGCCACACCTCCCTCAGTTACTTAAACATTAAGTGTCCCAATGAGGACAGTGTCAACATGACTCAACTATGGTTTATATGGTTGCTTCTTCATCAAGCATGTAAGTAGATTTGAAATTATTAGATTGAGTTTTCAAATAACATTTTTATGTATGATCTGTGATTTATGCTTTCTGCTAATTTATTCTTTTTACATGTCATTGCTTTTTATGTACTACAGATACTTTAGTCCCCATCATCACAGTCCAGCTTGGGGAACCTGTCACTTTGACCTGTTTTCCTGAAAATCTAAAGGTCGTGACTTGGGTTTACTGGTATAAGCAGAGTGCAGGAAATACTCTGGAATTAATTGCAAAGGTGCATAAAAGTAAAAAACAAATCTATGAGCACGGATTTCAAAGGTCAAGATTCAAAATAACCTACAATGGCAACAAAAGCACCTTGACAATTTTATCATCAGCTGAACAAGATGAGGGAATGTATCATTGTGGTTTTATGGACTGGAGTGAATTTACTTGGACTGGGACTTATTTGTCAGTAAGAGGTAAACGTCTAGTATTTCTTAAACCCAAAATTTGGTTTTAGTTAAAATAAATGAGAGCTGTTTTTATTACCATCATGTCTAGTGTGCTTTAGATAGGCTTATTTGGACAATTTTTCAAAAAATCTAATACATACAAGAGTAAAATCTGTTTTTACTAGAAAAAATTGGTGCTCAACACTCAAACTTAGAGTGGAAACATGCATAAGCTGGAAGACAATATAAATGAGAATTCTGTAATGAGAATAAATACAAATTATTTAGTTAATTATATATTGAGTATGTATCAAAGTTTTGTCATACTAGTCTTTAGTGAGTTCTAAAATACTTTTTTCGATTATTAACAACAGAAAATGCATGGTTAAATCAATCTACTATTAAATCTTACTATTTAAATAGTAAGAACAATTTTTGGGTTAACCATAGATACTTTATTCATCTGCTTCTGTTTATCCATATATCCACATATGTGTTAAAAGTCTAACATTGCAACTTTTACAAATGGAACAAGCTCATTCAACATTTTCAAACTTTTAAATTAAAATTGAGATAAAAATGATTTTTTTCAAAAAAACAAACAAAAAAAACAATTTATGTTTATAACATTTTTAGCCAAAATGTAGATGTCAGAGCCCATATTTATAGGTATGTTGTTTTTTTTCTTAAAAGGAAACTCTCACAGGGTGTCAAGCTACACTGTTGTTCATGAGCCAACAGTTTCTGATCGCGCTCATCCAACAAACCAAGAACCTTTGCAGTGTTCAATCCTGTCTGAGTCTGATAACACAACCTGTTCAGGAGAACCCAGTGTGTTTTGGTTCAGAGCAATATCTGATACCTCATATCCAGATATTGTCTACAATGAAGGCATAAAACAAGAAAATTGTGAAAAGACATCAAACAATCAAAAGAAATGTAGTTTTAGGTTTTCCAAGAACATCAATTCATCAGTCTCCTATCACTGTGCTGTGGCCACATGTGGAGAAATATTATTTGGAAATGCAGCAAACATGAAGAATCAAGGTATTGTGGATCTTTTCATTTCTACTATTGTAGAAAAATCCTACTTTTCTGATATGTTTCACTTTCTTTGATTTCTAGATAAAATGTCAATTAATTCATCGGTTGTCTTAATGATCATAATAATCTGCTTGGCCATCTCTGTGACCCTGAATATTACTTATTTTTGGTACCGAACAAAAAAATCAAGCTGTACACGATTAAACGGTAGGTGTCATTTATCAAACTAAATTTCACACCATAATTTCAGAGTAAGTTATTAAGTCACATTCCAAGTAATAGCATGAAATGAAATATACTGGCAGATGTTGTTGATGGAAAATATAACTTAGCTTAATCTCAGTGTCTTTAGATGTTTGCCCTGTCTTAACAGAAAGTTCCCCTTCTCAACCAAATCCCAGGGACTTAAGCCAAGAAATAGATGAGGTAAAAAAAAATAACACTTTATTGTTATAATTACAACTGTTTGTGATAGTAAATAACACAGCTGACAAATTGTAAATGATGTATTTTTGATGTAAAAATGTATGTATTTTTCCTCAGAGTGAAAATGGGCTTGATCTGGATTATGCCGCATTGCATTTCTCTGGAGGGAAGGAACAAAAAAGCAAAAAGAAAAGAGAACAGAAGACTGAAGAAAGTGTATACTCACAAGTGATATTCAATAGTAATAAATAACTTTGACTTTAGACATATGCTGAACACCAACATTGTGGCGTAGATACTCTGAAAAATGTAAATAATTTCAAGCTCAAGAAGTAAGAGCATGCTTAGAAGAAAAAAATTCTTAGAGGTAGATGACGGAATCTCCACCCCTTCTAACAGCAAAATATGATGTAACTTTTATTAGGATTTTATAACAGTGAAAAACACCATACATTGCAGTTGCCTTCAGAATTCATCTATTAAAAGCAGTTTCAGCATAGACTGGACAAAATAAAAAAAATCTGTGAAAAGTCCTAACATTTCCATAACCCTACATGGTTTTTTTTTTCTAAACTTTTTCTGTTACATATTTCTGCTAGCTGGAATCCATGGAACAGCTTTGAGCTGATTGTTATCATATTTTCTAAAAAGATTCCTGCATTTTCATATTAATTTCCTTCTTGCTGGTAAAATTATCACATAGTGTTAGGATAATTATCATTGATGGTGTGTGAGTTTATTACACCTTGGTATTGGCCGCCTTTTGCGTTTCAGAATTGATGTTTTAATCTAATTAAGACAGTTCCTCTGTCTGGATACATAGTTGTATTCATTCTGTACGTGGCAAAGATTTGGAAATGGAATGAGAGTGGTGTCCTTCAGCTAAGAACGAAGTGTAATATTTTAATAAGGCTGCAGCCATGAATGTATAATCATCTGCTAACGTGTATGATGTAAAATATGATGATGTGGCAGACTGGAGATGTATAAAATGCCTTTTTACCTGTTAATCGGGGCCACTTCCTGAGAGGTGAGCCCAGAGGTGAGCTGCTGCCTTCTGTATATTCTAAGCAGTTTCTCTGATCTGAGTAAGATTACAATTTCTATCAGAATCTGTTGTCATTTCTCCTGGTTAATTAATACATATAAGTTATGAAGTGTTATTTCAAGAGTTTGTCCCGAGTGATCTCTTTTCAGGGAAAAGAACCAGAGAGATAGAGGGTCAAGGTGCAGACACAGAGAGCCTATCTTTAACAATAGCATGGCCTTTTTTTCTACAAGATGGGGACCCAGCTAATTGCTGCGGCTCCAGGCTCTTGATGTTTGCTTTTAAGATTTTGTTTAAGTTTTCCTTCTACTATGTGCTTTTAGCTTGTCACTGTGCCAGAATAAACAAAAACCAAAATGGGGATATAACGACTATAAAGATTCTTAATATTGTTATTGTAATCCTGAAACTACTCTGAGTTACTTAACCACACAAAATATTCCTAAAAATCTGGAACACTTCTTTATCTGCCATTTGGTAGTTCTGGTATTTGGACCAGAGCCACTGAAAACATGCCAGTCACTAAATCTAGAAGGAATTTCAATTTTCCACCAGGAAAAAATATAAAAGAACCTGAGTATTTTCTTCAACTAGCAAATTATTTAAATCCAGTTATAAACTACTTTCTGTGACATTTTACCTTTGCATTTTTTTTCTAAATTTAGATCAAGTTTGTCCTGTCCTACAGTGGTGCAAAAACTAGCTGATGCATTTGTTACTTCAAGAGGAGACTTATGTAATTCTAAACTATCAATATGTTCTTAAAAATCTGTAAAAAAAAAAACAAAAACAAAAAAACAAGCGACAGGGTGCACCCTTGACATGTCATCACAGCTCAAAATAGAGACTTACAGGACAAACAATCATGCAAGCACAAAATCCCCCACTAAGAAGGTAACTAAGAAGACCATATTAACCTATCAGTCATGCTTTTTGGACAGTAATCTGTAGAAGAAACCCAGAGAGAATACAAGCTTCTGCAAGGAAAACAACTACAAGCAGAAAGAAAATAGGCAAGGATTCATAAATATAACCTTCTTCATGCAAAGCAACTTCTTTATTCTACAGCACTGGTTCTCAACCCTGTTCCTCAACTGTCGCTGCCCTGGATGAGGTAGCTCTTTGCTGCAACACACCTTGCTTAAATAAATCAGACATGTGCGATACTTGATGGCTGCTGATAAGTCTTGTGTAATAATTTCAATCTTGTGTGACGCAACAGAGAGAGACGCCTAAAACATGCAGGGCAGTGGCATTTACCCACGATTGGGACACACTGGTCTACAGCCTTTTGTAAAGATATGATTGTATGTAAGGCTGAAAGTCCCTTAAAAAAAACAGTTATCATAAAGCAAGTATGCAAAATATTTTTTTATGCTCATATTTCTACATTAAAGATATTTTTATAGGTCTGATCTGCTACCGTAACCTTATATGCTTTATAGCTGTGGTATGAAAAAATAATTCTTTATTCCTCCATTTAATTCATGATAATAATCCTTTTTTTCTGGGCCCGGGTTTTTCAATATCTTCTTTCTCAAATTGTCTGTAACTTTTGATAACGACATTCACTGCTCTGCATAATTGTAAGATAGTTAGAAAACGTTTTCTTGGCAGAACAGGGCTGAGCACTCCAGTTGCGAGGGCTCTTGTGATTGTGTTGTTCCTGTCTTTGCAAAGACCAAATAAAGTACAGACCGAGTGATTACCCCCATTCTCTCTTTATTTAAATAGTATTTCCCTACAATAAATAAAAGAAATAAAAGCTTAAAACACCAGCCTCTGTGCAGTTAATCTGAACTGGGCTACTGAAATAAATGAAACTTTCAGTAATGTTCTGATTTCTTTAACATGACTATACAGTATAAATGTTTCCTGTTGTAAATGTTAACTTCTTGTCAATGGAATTGATTCTGAATTCAGAACTTTTGAAAAGGTTAACTATAATTCCCTTTAGCTGCAATGCAACTTAAACAATGACTTGGCAGAGATGTACCCCAGGATACCCTTCCTGACGCAACTTGAAACCAGGTTCCTTTTATTAAAAATTAAACCTTAAACCCCCTACACAAGAGAGGGACATTGTGATAAAAGGCAGATGATAAAAACTTTTGGCTAACTATGAAGATAATCACTGATTTCAAACTGAAGAACAAACTTTGATGATCTCTGTAGATGACCCTGTTTTAAGACCATTTTATTACCAGATCATTGGAGGTATTGTTTCTCAGATAGCGTACACAAGGGATAAACATATTTAAGCATTAACAGAATTTATTCCTCTCATGTTTAACAAAATCATTGATACAAGCACAAATTGCAGAGGAAGTTCTCACTTTCTTTTAGGCCCTGACATCAGGACCATCCAGTGGAGACCCACTGAAAGGCAGAGAGCTTCTACCCACTTTCCCATTTTATCTAAAAGTCAGCCAGGAAGTGTCTCATCCAAAAGCCCCAAATCAGCATCCTGGTGTCATCACGCAGCATACAGCATTATTATATAAAGTGATGCTGGAGCCGCTCTGGTCACCTAATGTAAGCATAAGAATGCCCATTTTGGCAGACCCACACAGAAGAATGATCAGTCATAGAAATGAACAGATGTAACAGTTATTTAAAACTGAAGATAACATAACAAATTAATCTTCAACAATCCCTTAGCAAATTTCATGGTACAACAGTTTATTGCATATCCATCTTGGTATACTTAAGTGTTTAAATTTTAGCTTTTCAGATACAATGTTACTCAAGATTACCGCAGATAAACTCAAATAGAAATATTTTACCTCTGTAACATGATCACAGAGCCTTAATGAATTGCAATATTTATGAAGGCACGACACACACAGATAGCTCTTTCTTTCCTGCACTTCATCAATTTCTCATATTAACCAGAGAAGGCTCTAAGATGGATATTGAAATAAAAAAATAACAAAATAACACACTTTTACAGACAGATTACTCTGGTGACATCTATCACAAAAGCAAGGAAAATACATACCTAATTGTTTAGCAGAAGGTAATTTGTTAATTTTCCCTTCACATTTGAGTTTACTAAACCTGGTGCATTTAAGTTTTACATGTAAATGATTCAGCAATTAGAAAATATGGAAAGTATATACATAACAAATGTTTAAAACAAAAACATATAACCAACTGTTGGCTCTGTAACCACAGCTACAGGATGAACACAGCCTAAAATTGAGGTTATTCTTGAAATTATATTGTATGCGCTGCAACAGGGTTGTCAATTACACTCCTTGAGGACCTGCTCTTTTTAGAAGTGTCTCTGCTACAGCACATCCAAGTCTCAAATTAGATAATTAGCGCAACTCTTGATAACTTGTCTTCATGCCGAGGATGTAATCAACGCATTTGATACAGGATTGTGAGCAGAGACACATCTAAAAGGTTCAGGATTCAGGATCTTCAGGCGTGGAGTTTAGAAAAAAAATATGTCTGACAGTCTGAATCACTGCACCATACATGTATTTAAAAAAAAAATACAACAAAAATAAATAAACACAAAAAAACAGCATCAAAATGTTCCTACATTAAAGGATTGCGGTACTACTTTCTCAACCTTCTCATGCAGGAATTATGATAAACTCAGTTCAGATTTTCTACTAAGTGTTTTTAAATGTCCTTGAGGAATGTAAACAAGTAAAAAAAAAAAATCTTAAATCTTTATTCTATAAAGAAATCAGTGTGTCCACTCAAGTGTCATTTATAGATTATGTACTGTTTTAAATTATGTAATGCAAAAAACAAATGGTAAAAATTGTTATTATGCATTAAACATCCAACATCTCTCCTTTTTAGTAGCTGCTCTCCCTCTATCTCTCTCCTCACTGCTCCTCTTGCTGCTTGGCTTACAGAGGTACTCTGTTTGACTTGGCCTTTTCCTCCCTATCCTGTTTTCAGTTTATCAAAAGAATATTAACACAGTCAAGAACGAAAATGATAAAAAATTTAAACAATGTGCATTTCAACATCATGTTTCAATGAGTTTGACTTCATTTCAAAACATTAACATGAAATGAAACTAAAATAGTTTCCCTGGTTCCAGAGTGAAAGAATAAAACAAAAATGTAGCTATTAATAAGTATAGATATTAAACAAAGTAGATAAATATGCTAATTTAATCAAGTGTAAAGAAGATAAATATAAGAGTCTGCAACATTACTGCAGTTTTAGATAAAATGGGGCTTTTGAGGGCTTTTGAAGGACCATTGTGAGTCTTGAATAAAGGCAAGTTTCCACAGAACATTATTATTATTTTGAAAATTAAACAGATATTCCATTTTGTTTCTGCACATGACTTCCTGTCCCACACAATCTACTCCAAGCCATATTTCTGTGTTGAGGTCCAGCATCCGGCAGAAATGAAACAGGTTCAACATCCAACACTGAGAAACCAACATGGAATAAACGTTGCTAACATATCAATTTATTTTATTATTTTTGGTTTCTGCACATTACTTCCTGTCCCGCGCGATCTGCTCTAACTACTGAACTACTGGTCGTTGCAGCTGGAAGTACATGTTAGTGTTTTTCAGGTATGTGGTACAAACTGAAGGCACCAGAATAAAAAAAGCGAACATATTTTGCTGGCAGACTCTGATATTTTAAGTTAATTTAGGCATTAATAAACAGTTTCAGGGTAGTGATCATAGCGTTCTGCACAAGCAGTGCATTGTCCGTCTTCCTGTCAGCTCCCAGATCAGCTTCTCTCATTGGTTGAGAGAAGCTGATCTGGGAACTTTTGCTGCCCGTCGAGCAGCAAAAGTTTAAATTTTTCAACTCCAACATCTGCTACGTGTGAAGCGTGTCACTCACCTCATGCTCAGAAGCTCACGAAGTGCTGCTCTTGCTGCTCAGATTCATCAGGATAGGCTGCGCCTGCTGCTCCAGACACACTGCAAGACTTTTTAATAGGCCTTGATGCGCATCATCCATTGACTTGGCTGCTCCTACTTTCTGGAACAAACTTCCAGAAAAACTGTAAAAGTGCAGAAAGCCTGAGTTCCTTTAAATCATGACTAAAAACACATTTGTTTAGGATTGCCTTCGACTGTTCTAGTTAAACAGTTCAACTGAAACATCATTAGTTCAACTTTTTTATTTTCTTTAGTCAAACTGTTTTTAATGTTCTTTTTTGTTTCTGCATTTTTTTATTAAATTTTTTTCCCTACGTGCTTTGATTCTGTTGTATTTTCCTATGTTTTAATCATGTAAAGCATTTTCATTGTATTTGTACTGAATTGTGCTATACAAATAAATTTGCCCTGCCTTGCCTTACCGCTCCAAACCCATTTATTTGGGTTCTTTGCAAACATACCGTAATGTTTAATAGCCAGGTGTATGGGAGAATTATCCTGCCATAATGCAAGAGCACATAATTTCAATTTGAGAAAATAATTTAATCTTCTTGCACTCAAAACTTATAATGCTCCCACTCAAAACATGCGCTCTCTTTTAAATATTTTCTCTTCTCTCTCAAATCTAAAAGCTATGCATTTTCAGACTCGACGTGATGTGAACATAAAAACTACCACCTCAGAGTTGCTTGTCAGAAAAAAAAAAAAAAAAAAACAAGTTTGCTTGTCAGGGCAGATGCTAATTCTGCCTCCAGCAGAAATTAAGTGACTTTTCATCGATGATTCTTGAATCGCCCTTTATCATTTCCTTTTTTTATTTTCCTGATTGTTGTTTTTCAGCTTCTTATTTTAATAGCTTTTAAATTAAAAAGCCATTTTATTGTCGGTAAGGTTTATCACAGGCACACTCAGTAGAGTTAGACAAGCGCACCCTTTCCGAGGCTGTCGTACTATTGGCTGGAAAGGTTGCTAGGCGACGATCCGATCCAATCTGAGAGAGAGCAAAAAAAATCCGCAAGCAGAGCCTACAGGTTTGCGAGCGTAACTGAGACTCGAGTAGAGCACGGTTTGTGCACGAAGAGAAGGAGGCAAGCGAGAGGAGAAAATATCTGTGCAAGAAGCATTAAATCTGAGAGAAGAAACAAAGATTTTAGAGAGAAGAGAAAATATTTGAGAGAGAGCGCATGTTTTGAGTGTGAGCATTATAAGTTTTGAGTGCAAGAAGATGAAATTCTTTTCTCAAATTGAAATTATGTGCTCTTGCATTACGGCAGGATAATTCTCCCATACAGGTGTCCCTTGTAGGTAATCATCATCGCACTGACTGATTGAAATTCTTCTTCTGAACCGAAGGCCACCTTGAATAAATCCAAGACCGGCCTAATTTTGACAAAGCTGTCTGCATTTTTGGATTCCGGCGAGTAGTTGCAAACAAAGTGCGTATAACTAAGAACTAGCAGAAATGTATTCACTGGCATTGCATTGGCTGTCAGTTCAGGATTAAGTCCTGTGTCTGACAACCAGCACATTCTGGATCTAGGATATATGATGTATGAAATTACCATATTAATTCAAAGGAATGTTTTGAACTCCTCTGGGGACTATGTCAGCTTGTCTTTTTCTTTCTGAATAGTATTGTATTGTATATAGTCATAAATCATATCCTGTTTGAAAAGATGCAAAAAGAATTTTATTGGATTTGCTCCTTTTCAGAAATCAGATCAGAAGCAGAAATACTTTAATAATCCCAGCGGGAAATTACTTTTATTATTCATCTTGCGTTTTCCAAATTCCACCACCTCCACTCCACCACCTAGTACTGTAGGTCTCCCACAAACTGGTTATCCTTAGGTTCCAGACATTTCTGAGACTGTTTTCTTTTGCTTTATTCCCCTGAGATCTCTGAGGCTTCATCTCCTTTCTCAGATTCAGCACCCAAAGCAACATTTTCCAGACTCTTCACCTTTTCTATCACTACCTAATCCTGCTGCTCTGCTTGCACATTTCTCTTTTGATAGATATGCATGAACAGGAGCTGTTTCCCCCCCAGGCCTGAAACTGGTGGTGGAGTGGAGATAGATAAAGTTGGTCAGTCTGTAGACTGCTGGTTAGCGAGATGGTATGCTGAGCTTTATGGGGAGATCCAGTGGATTGTATGGGCTGATACTAGAGCTTCCCTCAGGGACCTGGAAGATGGAAGTCCAGCTGGATAATACAGGTTCAGAGTACCTGTCCATGATGAGGAAGCATGGAGCGACAGTGTTGAGGAAAAACTCCCCGTTGGGAAGAAACCTCTGGCAGAACCAGGTTCAGCATGGCGGTCTTCTGCCGGACCGGTTAAGATGAGACAGCGAACACAGTAAGAGTCCGGGAGGAATAACACTCTGATGAAGCTTTAGCTACGAAGTTGGAGGAGGGGCTGGAGGTGGGTTGAAACGGTGTCATCTGAATGAGGTCACAGCGCATCCGCTGACTGCACAAAGGAGCAGACAAGTGTGTATCGTAGGCCTTTTAAGATTAACTTTGGAAGCCGATTGACTTTCGTGGAGGTGTGGCTCAAAACTGATTGCCCATTAACAGCAGTGTATGTAGCAGTGGCCAAATTGCAGAAATATAGCTACTCAGAAAAATACACTTTTAAACAGCTGTACACTGTAATGACCTCTATGTGTAAAACATTTAACCCTTTTTAGACTAGAGTCATATACAGTATTCATTAATGTAAGTGAATTATCTCCTTTGCACACACACACACACACACACACACACACACATATTTTTTTTGTTGGAATCCTTGATTGAATTTTTAATCTCTTACAGAAACTACTGTGGTAATGAAAGGGATACTAAAGCTAAACGGAAAAAAAAATTTCTAGGCTAAACATCTGTTTGCAACTCCCCTGATATGTCATCTTCACAAAATAACAAACAGCAGTTCAGAGAGAAAAAGGAACCCATCAGTTACCGAAGTGACCAAAAGAAATGTACAAGAAGAACAGAACCCCATTATGACAGGAAGTGCTGTATGATCACGCCTTCCACATAAACCAGTAACACGCATCTGACAGTCTGGATCACCACAGCTCGCATTCTTACAGAAGGGTCCAGTGTCTGAATGAAAACAGCATCAAAATGGCTCTCTTATGGCTCACACTGTTACTTGTTCAACAAGGATGTAAGTTATTTTTAAATTATTTAAGATATAATAAGAAACCTGGATTTTCTTTGCTCAAATTTTGGTTTTTATCTTAATGTTTAACTTGCTGCTTTTGTTTTTATATTTAGATACTTTTGCTCCAGTGGTCACAGTTGAACTTGGTCAGTCTGTAACTCTGACATGTGCTTTTAGCAGAAAATATCAAAGCACCTCATGGGTTTACTGGTACAAGCAACGTTCTGGAGATACACTAAATTTAATTGTGATGCTGCAGAGAAGCATAACACCCAAATATGGACCACAGTTCTCTGCCTCAAGATTCAATGTTACATACAGCGGGGACAAAGGAAGTTTGACAATTATCTCCACGGTTAAGCAAGATGAGGGAATGTATCACTGTGCTCAAATGGATGCACTTGAACATGCATGGAATGGCACAAATGTAGTAATAAAAGGTAACTAAATAATTTCTTCTTCTGGTATTTCGGGAAATTACAGGAAATTACCCAAAATAAATATAATTGTAGTCAACATTAACTACAAAAGGCGTGGTTTCATGGGCATAGGACGACGTGAAGGTAATTTTCATGAATCTTTGATTCATGTGATGTGTGTGTTTTTCAAAACTATATTATATTTCCATTAAATGCACAGCTATATTAGAAAAAAAGCAGAGTCAAAAAAAAACCTACATGTAAAAACGTTATCCACATATTCCATGTCAAGTTTAAATGGTATATTCGTTGATCTTTTGCATATTATTTGATGGTCAGACAGTTTTATCAACTGTTGTCTGTTTCAGTATGTAACTGGTTTTTTTTCCAGCCAGGTTTAAAAAAAATGCACATTTCGATGCACAGTTCGATCCCCACAGCTTCCATTCTGGGTTCCTGAGCAAGACCCTTAACCCCACACTGCTCCCCGGGCGCCACAGAATGGCAGCTCACTGCTCCCCAAGGGGATGGGTCGAAATGCTGAAAGTGAATTTCCCTATTACAATAAAGGACAATAAACTTTTTTTTTTTTTACAATAATAAAGACACTTTGTATGGTATAGAATAAAGATTTAATGTTAATTATCAAGGCAGAATTTAGCTAACCCAAGTGTCATCTTATATTTCATATGTGACTTTCATAGATTTTCCTGTGACAGGATCCAAACTGTCACAGCAGGCCATCAAAGCTATTTCTCTGTCTGCTGCCTTACTTTTATGTCTGATTGGACTGGCTGTCCTTATATGCTTCATCAACAGATTTAACCATGGACATCGTCTTGGTAATTTTAAATGCTTTTCTAGTACTTTTTTTATAGTCTGTATAACTGTATAACTGTTGCATCTAGATGTAATTGTCTATTTTTCTACTTAAACAGAGTCTGTCAAGATGAAGGAAAGCTGTGCTCAGAGCAGGCAACAGGTAAAGTATTAGGGCTTCCATATAAAATATTTTGATTAATTTTAAAGTAACAATTTAGTTTCATAAACTTGTATTTGTTTTTTATTTTATTTCTAAATTGATCTTTTTAGAGAGAGGAAGAAATAAGAATGTACTCTTCTGCCATTTTTACCAAGATGAAAACCGACAATACTGACACAGAGAAAACATCTGAAAGAAAGATGATCTTCACTGCAGAAGCCTTCAGTATTTAAAAAATGTCTCAAAAACCTTGTGCTAATTTATCAGGTTCTATTGAACAATATATAACTTTATAGATTGAATGCATTGGCCTAACTTTGATTAAACATGATAATCTACTGCTTTTCATTAATTTACACAGAATATTAAGGTATAGCGGATATCATACCATTGTGAACTTACCATTTGATCAACAAACAGAAAATGTAAAGGAACCTCAAACTGGCAGTAAAAGAAAAAATGCTTTAAGATTGGTATATTTCTAAGAGCTAACTAAAGATATTTTTTGCTTTAATTTTAAATGCTGTTTTGTCATATGTTAAATATTGTTCCTATTTTTTATTAATTCCTTGTTACTTGATCCTGGTCGTCAATTTTTTTTCTTTTTAAAATTTGTTCTGATATGTTTTGCTGTACAGTATATTAAACTGACTTATTACACAGAGTGAACAATGTGAAACATTTATTTCTTGTTCATTTGATGATTATGTGTTTTAAACAGTAATATAATTCTTAAATTCTCAGTTACATTCTCTCAGTATTTTACTAAGGTTTCTTATGCATGAACTATAGTTTGAGTTCAGTGAGATATGGAGGCAATCGGCTTGATGTAGTGCTGAGGTGCAGTAAGCTGATTGCAAAAGAGTAACAGGAGTGATTACAGGAAACAGGGTTGGGAAGGCTGTCACAAATAATTGATTTAGCAATGCAAATTTAATTTGGTGGCATGTATTTACCTATTTATTAAGATGTAAAGTGACATTTGATGGAAGCCAAGAGCAGAAGGAACAACGGAAAGGAACAAATAAAATACAAGGAGGACCTATCCGGTTAGCATCAACTTTCAATGGGAAACAGAAAAATGCAGACAATGCTTTATGAAAAAAAAAGTGCAAAAAAGCATTATAATCTTTTAATTATTGTAGCTAATGACACTGTTGGTCCCGCCTTTGAAATCAAGCTCTACCAGCTTTTTATCAGACTGATACGCCGTGTATACATTGTATAGTCTGGCAGGCCAGACTGGTGATCAAAGGTAAGAGAGACAAGTAACAACATTAGTAAAACCAAAAATAATTAGAAATACTATATTATAATGCTCTAGATTTTACCAAAACCAAAACTACATAAATCAATTTTGTTATGTTATAGAATTAATCCTATAGACAATAGAGGCACAGACAGTGAATGAGGCAATGTAAGAATGATTCATCACTTTTAGTGTATTAATTTCAAAGAAAATAAAAACTGCATTTAATATTTTATTATAAACCAATTATAAATTCAGAGAAGCAGAGAAGACTCACTCTTATCTCAGATTGCAGGCAGTGCTACGGAGTCTAAACTGCCTGCCTGTCAATGCTTTGGACGGGCTGAGAGCAGTGCTTGCTGCAGAGAGTAAACTTAGAGTTATCAGTGTTTTTTATATTTGTGATAAAACCATTTTGGTTCAAAGGGTTAATGCTTTAACACAAACCATAAAACCTTAAATTGGGCAACAGACAGCCTCCTAGGCCAAGGATGTTGCACAGCAAAGTTCTGAAACTGTTGGCAATTGGTGTGCTGTGAAGTACGATGACCTTTTTACAAGGTCTCATCACAGATAACGATGAAACAAATGTGGAGGTTATTGCATGCACCAGATTGAGGTCAAGAAAATTTTATGGCCAATGCGTGAAGACATACTGTGGTACAACTTTGAGGACATATCAATACATCTCACAGCCCACCACATGGGAACTGAAAAAGAAAAAGAAAAGACGTCAGGTCTAAACTAGAACAGGCAGCACAAGTTTGTTTTCATTGAAGAGCAACATCCCACCCCCTCAAAATCTACACACGTTTGCAACTCAAGTTTTTATTTCCATCCACATTTGGACTTTACTTTGACTTATTTTTATTTTAGTTATTGAATTTATGTCTAACCCTGACATTTGCCCTAACACTAACCATTAAACTATATACTTAATCCTGACCTTAACTAAAGTTATTTCACTTCATGCCTCTAAAATTACTCTCTAACATTAAAAATAGGGGTCCATCGCATTAAAGTAATACTCAAGTAACATTCAAAATGACCCTTCCCAGTCAAACGCCAGCTGCACGGTAGCCCACTTCCTTGCAACTCCCTGGAAAATCCCCTCCAACTTAAATCTTCTGGAGAGAACCCCTCCTTCTTCTGGGCGTGCATACTTATTTACTCTGACTCCACCATTTCACTGAATTAAAGGGGTCCAGGAGAAGGCGAATCATGACAGAATATATTGGATCAAAGATTGATGTTTAAAAAGGAATTAGGAAGGAACTATACAAAGTAAAAATAAAAATGGTCTAAGCATAATTCTAGAAGCTGTCCAGGACATTTGCATTAATTCCTCACCATTTGTGAGCTGTACAGTCTGAATTTTTTTTACTCCGGCTTTGTTCTTCCATTAATTATCATTTGCTCTCTGGACTGAAAGTCCAGTTTTTTTATTTTTTCAAACTTAGCTTTATAATCGTCTTCCACTCTGGACTGAGTAAAACACAAACATTAACAATTCACTTTAGTGCACTTGACTCTTAAGGCTGACTTATACTTAGAAACCCGGTTGTCTGCGTGTGTGTCCCAGTAGCTACATTTACATGCGCAAAATTTCCCCGATCCGATCCAAACCTTGGTTGACCGAAAATTCAAAATCTCCGTTTACATGGACACTAAATGAAATGATCCGATCATGACGTGTGTATACATGTACCAAGCGTTGGATCAGATTAAATCTTTTAAGCATGCGCAGAACTTCCTGCCAAACTTGGCAGTTCTGTCTGCGTCTGGTTTTTGGGAGGCCTGACAAACGATGCGCTCGGAGCGAGCGGAAAGAAAAACGGAGAGAGGAGGAAAAAAGCGTTTGGCAGCGAAATGTCCGAGAGAAAATGTAGAGAATGAGCGATTGAACCGGCGTGGGAGAGCGAGTGGGCTGTGGAGAGAGAAAAGAGGAAGAGGAGGAGGATAAATTCCTGCTTCCTGCAGCTTTAAATGAACTTGAGTGTATAAGTCGGCGTTCCTAGACTCCTCCTGCCATGTTGTTCACAACAAGAGCGAGAGCGACCGGTGGTTTCCTGTTGTTGACAAGGCGGAAAAACGTCACGCTGACGTCGCACACATGCGCAGTGAAGATTATTTTACTCTTAAGATCCGAATGGGTGTTTACATGGACGCCAATCAGAATGGCGATCGGCAAAAACCACCTCTCTCTTTCGGAAATTAAATTTATATCCGATCGGACCGAATCGGATTAGAATCTTCAGTCTGACATGTTTACATGAAACATTTTTGATCTGATCAGGCCTTCAATCCGATTATTTGTGTCCATGTAAACGTAGCTACTGAATGCAAATGTGCCCCCGCCCCTGCTGCAGACACACTGCTGCACCTCTACAAAATTGTAGGTGACCCCAGACAGGAGGCATCAGACAGGAGACCTCTGTTTGGTCAAATCTACGTCCGCTCTACACTGTTGTTATTTTTTTTCTTTTTACATTATGCATATTTCCTGTTTGGTACCTTACCAGCTTGTTTTGTTTGTATTACCGCCATTGTGGAAAACGACTTGTGAAGTTGGACCAGCTAGAAAAGCGAGGTGCGCAAGAACACTGGGACCCTTTTTTCACCTGGATCCTCACTCTTTTTCGCCTTCATATCCCTCAGGTGTTGCACAAACTTGCCACCACTTCCTCACCGCCTCAGCCGTATCTAGACCCACAGCTAGTTCGATTGTCCCTCTTGTGTTGTGGTGTGAAATAACATAGCGCAGACCATGCTTCAAACCGATTTAATATTGGTGACATGCAGCGATAGGGGAACAGGCATGCACCAATTGCACATTTTATTTTATACATCTGCAGAAAGTAAATTAAATTGTGATGTTTCTTTTCATTTTCTTAGGTTGTAAAAACTGCAAGTTTGAGAAAATAAAATTGGAATTTTTTACAATGTAACTTTTCAGCTTTACATTACTATAGGTATGGATTTTTAACAGTTAAGCAATCAGAACAAGAGAAAAAACATTCTCCTGGGATTTCATGTAAACTTAGTGGTGTGTAACTCCTTTATTCATTCATCAACATTTTTTCATTGTTTTATGAAAGAGGAGAGATCACTGCTTGGATGCATTCAGCTCCTGGTTCAGCTTTTATGATTGTGTTGATGCACAGCTTTGACCTGCAAAAGTTTAGAATTTCAAATTCAAGTATCTGATCTGAACCTGCTTGGCTCAGTGGACACCCACACTTCAAGATATTGGGCCAAGACAAACCAACATGTTGGCTTACCCCGAATGGGTTGCAAAATTCTATCAAGCAGATTGATCACTCTGAAGATTTACACCAAACATGGCAGAATTATCTCCCCAATGATTGGTCCCAAAAGTCTCTCTATTTGGACACTCTCAAAAGGGTAAGATCAGATAGAAATAAACACAATCACCTTACAATAAGAACTAGCCTTTACTGATGAATTCTGGAATTAATAGATCCTAATTATTCAGTCAGCTGAAAAAGAACTACACTACAGTTACCATTGGTTTCAGTTCTGAGATTTTCTGGGTTGGTTGTTATTGTTAAGGTCTTGTCATAGTGGATAATTAATTTCTGTTTAACTTACTTATTTCTTGTTCCATTAATAAAAAATGTACATTTAAAAGCTTACAGTCTGCACATGTTTGGCTTTTTAAACATAATAATATAGCAATTGTTACAAAATCTTACTATACTGTCCTGCAAATGTGCAGAAGAGTCCAGAAAAATATGGTGATTATTTTGCTTTACTGAGAATAACATCCTGCTGTCTTCAGATGAGTATTTGAAATGTTATGCAATCTAGCTTGTGTTAAGCATACATTTGGACATTTGTTTCATATCACTTAGCAAATGGTTAACAGATAAGGTAAATATGTTTTTTCTTAATTAACAGTTGCTCATTGTGGATGGAAGTTCCCTCCGAATATAAATCATGAAGTAACCAATCAGATGAATTCACATCTGCATAGCCATGCCTCCTACTGTACCTTTACTTCAGTGTAGCATTTCCTAAAGAAGACATTGACAACATGATCCTGTTGTGGGTTATACTAATTCTACTTCCTCAAGGATGTAAGTACTACTTTTGTGAATGTAAAAAAAATCTTTTATATAAATCCTGCATTGTCTCATTTACCTTTTTTTATCCCCTAATCTAATGCAGATGCTTTGGTTCCAGTGGTCAAAGTTCACCCTGGCCAACCTGCGGCTTTGACATGTGATTTTACAGAGAGTTTTCCGAGCGTTGGTTGGCTTCACTGGTACAGGCAAACTCCGGGAGATACTCTGAAATTAGTTGCAATGCTGCGCAAAAATACAAACCCCATATATGGGCCAGGATTTACTTCCTCATACTTCAACATCACCTATGACGAAAAAATGAGCAATCTGACAATTCTGAAAACTGCTGAAGAAGATGAGGGAATGTATCATTGTGTTCATGTCAACCTAGTTGAATCTAAGTGGATTGGGACGTATTTATCCTTAAAAGGTAACAATGTCCTATTTTTAGTGAAAATGCACACTTTTAAAAATGAAAACTAAAAGATTAAATATTACAAGGTTTGTATTTTTAAATGTGCAGTTAAGGCCATAGGTTGTAAAAATGATGATGAATCTGAAACAATGAAGATAACCAGTTAATGAAATTTATTATTTCCCTTAACATTTTTGTCTATAGTACTATTTACATACATTTTCTGCTCTTTTATTAAAATAAAGTGCATAATTAAAACAATTAAATATTAATTCTTTGCAAGATATACATTTGTTAAGTTTAATTTTGACTGTAGGAAAAATAATCATATTAAAATGTGTTATAATTGTATGTTAGAACAAGAATGTAAATCATTGTTTTTGACAGCTTAAATTTATATTAGCAGGTTGCCAGATTAAACTTTTAGTGTCTTTTATTTTATGCTAAATCTCTGTCAGACTTTACAACCTTAAACTAAAATGAAATGATGTTGGTTGTTTTTTTTTTTAAACCTACCCACATTAGAATAATTTGATAAATATGTTTTAATAACGTAACGTAATGTATTTGATTTGCTTAAACCTAGCAACACACAGAAGTGAAACATTTTTCATATTTTACTCTTCTTAGGGGAAAGGAGAACAGACTACAATGTTGTTCACCAGCCTGCAGTTTCACATTCTGCTCTTCAAGGAAACTCTGTGTCCCTGCAGTGCTCATTTCTCACTGACACTGACCAAAAGTCCTGTTCACGAGAACCCACTATATTTTGGATTCGATCTGGAGTTGATGAATCTTACCCAGATATCATCTACACTAACAAAAAAAGATCTGATCATTGTGAGAAGAGAGCCAACATGCAGAGATGCCTTTACAACTTCTCCAAGAAAGTAAGCTCCTCTGATACTGGGACTTACTACTGTGCTGTTGCCACGTGTCGAAAGATATTATTTGGTAATGCAATAACACCAAATATTGAAGGTAAGTGTGCAAATTTATTTTATTTCATGTAATAATTTAAATATGTGTCATGACAACATTATGTGTCATGATAACATTAAGTCAACATTACTTAATTTGCTTTATTTACATTCTTAAGTTTGCTCCTTCCGAATTAAAATGTTATTTTTAATGAGATCCTATCATTAATGGCTTCTTCTTGTTATTTCTTTGAAAAACCTACAGAATCAAGTTTTCAGCCATTGGCAATATTCCCAGCCATACTGACCACTGTTTTAGCCTCAAGTTTTATAGTTCTACTTGTCTTCCTCTGGTTCATCATTCATAAAAGCAAATGTCAACATTGCCAAGGTAATATCACATAGAGATAATTATTACATACTTTTCTAAATGGAAAGTTGATTTCTTAATTCATTTTTTTTGTTTCACTGTTCAGCTGCTGTTGAGCTGCAAACGCCATATGATCTGAGCAGCCACAAGGTAAGTGTTAATACTGCTGCTATTACAGGGTTGTTGTTTTTTACTCTATTTACCTTATCTATCATTTTATAACTTGTCTCCTCAGACAGAAGAAGACAGAATGCTGTTTTCTGCTGCAGTCTTCACCTTGATTAAAACTGTTCAGACTGAAACAAAAGCACCAGAAAGACGGATATTTGCTGCAGTAGAAGCCTAACCCCTGAGTTAAACATACCCAACCTCAATCTTATTTGTCTGTTTGGTTTTCCTACAAACATCGGTTTGAATTGAATTTAGATTAATGAGCACAAAAGTCATATATCTATATAGGTCCAGAGCCTTTGACCCTTGTGGGCTATATGGCTTTATGAAGCAGTGGGAGATCCAGGATCTAAACAACTCATGGTAAAAGTTTAAAATGTTCAAATGTGTACTGAATCTAGTTCTTTTACAGAAAAAAAAAAATAGGATTCAACAACAGGCAGGAAAACCTTATTCAACAATGGAAGCAGATTATCCATGTACATACTCACTGCAAAGACTATTTAGAAATAAGTAAATATTTCTTAAATTAGGTGTATTTATCCTTATTCTAAGTAGGTAAATGAGATAGTTTGCCAATGGAATGAGTATTTTTACTCTTACAATAAGATAATTAGATAAAATGCACTTGAAATAAGACACTGCAATTGTGTTTTCTTATTTTAAATCTACATTGTCTTGTTCCATTGGCAAAATGTCTCTTATACCTCCTCAATTCAAGAACAAATGCAATTATTTAAAGAAAAAATGACTTTAGATTTAGATTTTTTCCAGTGCTCAAATTACATATAGAATAAACAAAAAAGAAATCATCTTTTTATAATGCAGTGTTGCGCTATATACGTTTGTATATTCGTTTTTTTGTTGTTGCTGTTTTTGCTTGAGATTTAATGCTGTTGTTATCCAGGCATGATAACAAATTAATGTTAAAAAACAAAATGCTCATCTGATGTATGTATTTTGTGATTGGATCTTTATCAATTGTTTACTTTTTAACAAAGAAATATAAGTTAGTTTTTGTTTACTTTATATGATCCTAAATGTAACTTACTGTAGGAGTACATTAAGTTTGTCTTGCTCTTGTCTCTATTTTAAGTTTGCCGTATCTTTGCAGGGACATAATAATGAAATTTGAAGAGTTTAAGGTAGGGGGGTGTCCATGGGGATAATGTAAAGAACTGAAATAAAAGGTAAAAATGCAAAGTGCAAGATGTTTTTTTTTGGCTGTATTGCAGTTGTATGTAGTAGTGCACTTATAAAACTTAAAGCACAGCTCTTCAAAGAACATAAGAAGTGATTTGCAGTTTGGCAGATAGCGTGTGCAAACTTTTTTTTTTTTTTGCCATAATCAATGTGCAGATCCTTTTTTTCTAAAAATCAGGAATTGGTTCAATGCCAGGTAGAAACGATTCCTTTCACACTTCTCTGTCTCGTGGTAAGACAAATTTTTTTCTTTCCCAGTGTTTTTTATAGAACTCCACATAAGGCAAGATTGTCTTATCATAGATATTGTGTATAATAAGTTTTAAGGGCCTTCCTTGTTTTGCAGTATAAAATGTGAAGCTGTTGGTAAGAGGAGAATTTGAAGGTAAATCCAGCTGTTAGGAGTGAATATGTAAATCTAACTTTGGTTCCTTCTTTGCAAGTGGGTGAGGTTAGGAGGGCTGTAAAGAGGTGACAAAAAAAAAACCTCTTATATTTGACTTGACTTGTTTTCATTGCCTTTTTTTTAAAGTTTTGTTCATAGCACTTGGCGACAGACTATCAATGTGAAGTGCATTATTTAATATTATAGTAATATAATTATTTTCTAAATTATTGCTGTAATTATTACTTATATCTCCATGGCTTTGAACCTCTTTGAACCTCATCTTTTTTACACAGCCATTTTAAAATTTGCACGATGACACGCAATCTATTGACCTTTAATAGAGCAAAACTAAACCAGTTCGAACGTCTTTATAGTTATGCATCAATCTTTGTAGATCAACAACAACAAGCACACTTATAGTATGAATAAAAAAAAAAAAAAATAAACATATTGCACCTGCAATTTAGCCTCCCTTAATTAAAATCTTTGAAGATCAGGTCCTTAGAGTAGTTTGCATCATTAGTAAAGAACATAATTTGACAGTATTGAAAAATTTTATCTCATAAATCAAGGAATTTAAAGCTTAGGCATAAATGGGTCATCAAAATGAAAATTTGCCTTAATTGGACACCATAAGTATCGTAAGAGTAGCTTTCAGATAAAGCCAGTGTTGTAGAGTGGTCATGGGAAACTCTGACTTCACCACCACAGAAACTTTTTAAACAGAGCAGATAAGTTGTGTGCAAGCGAGGCCTACTAACCTGACTCACTTAACTGCACACTGTGGTGGAGAACATGGAAAAAGAGAGTGAGGCAGTGATAGTCCTAGTGGTCACAGGTGATGGCAACATAACCAAGAAGAAAAACAAGTAGCCTGAAACCCTAAAATGTTAAAGAGGAAATGATGAGATTGAGGTTGGCCTTAAAACCAGGAGTTGTTTCAGTGGCTTATAGGAAGAACTCTGAGCACCTCTTTAGAGCATAGTACCAAGATCTTTTAAGATTTTGTGAGAGCTCTTTAGCTCCCAGGCCTCAGTAAAAAAATAAATAAATAAAAAGTTCTTTCAGAATTAGATTTTAAATCAAAAGTTAAGGGTTCAGACAATGAGAATATAGACCTACAATGTCTAATTTTTGCACCTGACTTGAAAACTTCATGTTTAGTTGCTATTACAACTGGCATTTAACTCAAGGCATTTCCTTTTTGACTACTTGTCATAGATTCTATAATGTCATAATATGCAGTAATGTTCATTACCTGTTCCTTAACTGCCACAAAGAGAGTTACTGCAACTGATGATTTGAACTGCTGGTAATGCCAAAACATAATGTCAGTAGAAAAAAACAACTTTGGAATTTCAAAATAGGGACTTCACTGGAGGAGGGGATAGTTTGGAGAATAGGAAATATATTTTATGAATTAATACAAAACTTGAAAGTATGTAATTTTATACAAAGAAGCATGCCATATACCATTTGAAACATAGCAAAAAGTTTAAACCAAGTTGAGATTTTTTTTTTGCTTTTTAGGTTATGTTAAAGTTATGTTTCATATAAATGAAAAGGACAGCAACACCTCACTTTATACAGTCATAACATAGTTTAATGCTAAAATAATAGTTTCACTGAGCTCAAGAAATGTGGTTAAATTTCATCGTTCTACACTGTGTACCCAGGGAAGCAGTACCCACAAAAGAAAATAAATCCAAAGACACTCCACACATAGACAAATGTTGAGATCAAACTCCTCTCTGATGTCACACCCCTGCAATGGAGTTTATTTAAGGGGCCAGATCCTATTCAACTTCATGTTGCAAGTTGCCTATTGACACGTAAGGCTGGTCATGACGGTTCTCAGCTGAAAGCTATGCTAAATAGCAATGAAATCCCTTGGGAGAAGTCTGTGCTTGCTGGACCTTTCCAATGATTCAGAAGGAGCTGATCGTTGTGACTGTCTTTTCCTGCGATTCAAACTGAGTTAAAAGTAGTGTGACCCCGCCTGCTGCAGATGAGACAGCTGCAGCTCACAGCTTATTGCCATAGCTAACGGGAGACGCATGATTTAAGGCTACTGTAAGCTATAAAATTAAACCCAGTAAAGTTGCCACGGTGTTTGCATCCAATCACTCCAAATCTCTTTGAGAGCTGCTGTTGGACAAAAGGACTGGACCGAAGACGAGGTTGCAAATTCGGACCAAACCGACCCGAGAAGTCCCTTTTTTATTCCATCGAGCCAAAACAGTAACATCCATCCTTCCAACTTTCCATCTGATGCTTAATAAGTGCTCTGCTTGGGTGAAATAGGTAGAATAAATGATAGTTTTAAGAATTCTGAACTGAATGCTAATGCTTACTGAGCAACCTGAACAAACAACATGGTGTTACCATGTGTGTCTTGAGAGACTGCTACAGTGGACTGGCTAACAAGCTCCAAGCTACCTCACGCCCCGCCACATTGTAGAGGCCATGTTGCGGCCTCTAATTTTTCCTTTGTTTCAGCTGGACCAGCCTGAGCCGGACATCCTGGGGCCAGCTAAGCTAACCCTTTCAGTTTCAATACAGTTTTATGCATTCATTGTAAATTTTTCACTATAATACCGAATGAAACTTCACTGTTTTACATTAATTTAATATCTCTGTGTCAGAGTTTAATCACATTCCTCTGCTGCTATTTTTAAAGACATCTTATTCATCAAGCCTTAAAAGGTAAACATTTCTCAGAGACTCTTGAACAGACTTTTAAACCATTTTCCCCGTTTTTATTCTATAAAGCCATAGTCTAAATTACTAAATTGTTGGAGGCAAGTGGATTTTAAACAGCTGGTCTAGTAGTCCAACCTTTTATGTAAAAGACATAATACTATGGAACAAGCAAATTACAGTTATAATCATTCAACTACAGTAATAATCATTACTTGGTTTTACCCTCCATTTACAATGCCCTATAATTAACTATAACTTCCACTTTTAGTTATTAAATATATTCATAAACTTCTAGTTAACTTGCATGACACTAATTTATGCATGTTTTATCTCCACTTGAGTGGCTAATTTCCAGAACGTGCAGCTAAACAAACAAAAACAAAAGAACATAAGACAACAAGTTAAGACACTGTAGAACATAATTGGACAACAAACATAATTTTACCCTCCAATTAAGTCCTACAGTACACCCTCACTCACTGACCCAGCAGTCAAAGCAGAGGTATATCCTTAATACATTTTATTTTCAAATTTGAAATGCTTATACAAGTCCTTAGCTGCTTCACAAAAAAAACAGTAAGCTCTCTTGTCATGGTGAGTGAAAAAAATCTATTGTAGTGCAGAATTGTGGGGTGTGCATTTCCTATGTTTCAGCCAATCACTTGATTTGAACTAAAGATTGCTAACCTAAATCTTCTATCTGTGTGGAGAGATGTCAGTTGTGCAAGAGACGTAACTACAAACCATGATCAGAGGGGTAAGTGCTTAGCTTTTTTTAAGCACACTTGGTAAATTCAATTCCTGTGTACTGTAACACCAAAATTACTATGATGTTTTTTTTCTAAGTGTTTATTTTTGTTAACATTCTTTCACCTTTGAATTGATGATTCAAACCCTTAAGGTTCCTGACAACATCCCTCTGACTCAAGCTGGACCAAATTAAACTGTTCTATCATGTAATGCATCTGGGCTTAAAAGTGGGTTGTTCTACTTATATAAGATGATTTATGGATATGTGGTCAAAACAGTTGCTTCAGGGACCTTTGGGAAATAAAATTTAAATCCTTTCCTAACTCAACAGTTAAAGTGAAATTGAAAGGGACATGCATATCCTCATCAGAAAAAAAGGATGAGGCAACATACTTATGTCAAGAAGGAGCAGTATACATGGATGCATATATAAATTGGAAAGAATTTTATTGAATTTTTTTAAACAATGATCTTTTAACATTACATTAATGTTAAAACAATGAAGTGTGTTAGGTGTTCTGATGCCACATGTAGGGAGATGTTTTTTGGAAAGGCAATGCATCTCAATATTCAAGGTAAGTGTACAAATTACTGTCATTTCATTAAATATTTTAAATGTGAGTCAGAATAAGAAATCATCAGCAGTGTATTTGTTTCATGTACATTTCTTAGGTTTAATGTTTTAAGCTCCCCCCCTTATGTATGGCTTATTCTTGCCATTTCTGTGAAAATGCTGCAGAATCAAGTTTGAGGCAATTTATATCATCACAGTCACACTGCCCATTGTTATAGTGTAATAGTCATACTTGCCATCATCTGCTATATCCTATAAAAGACAGATTAGGAATGTTTAGGAATGTGAATTGTGTGTTTGCATGATGCAGCTCTGTTAGATGCATGCTGATATCTGTTTTTCTGTTTCTCTGTATGGACATGCTGTGATCTGGGGGACAAAATAAGAAACTGCAATCTTGGATTTTAGGAAGCCAAAGGTTAGTGTTAATACTGTTGTTATTGAACCTTTTTACATATTTTCAAGATAAAAACAATTTGTTTGTCTTTATATTTTCTTCTTATTTCTCTTATCTCTTATTTTATCACTCATCTCCATAGAGAGACAAAGTCAGAAGGATGTACTGTGCTGCAGTTTCAAACGTAAAGAGAGGCTTTATGTAAGTTTTTACTGAAAAATATCTTTAAATTAGCCTTTTTATTTGATCCTCTGCGAATAAAACATCATTTGATGAGCAGATTGACGCCTCAGTATTTCAGCACTGATGTCTCTATAAGCCTGTAGCCTATTTTCTTTTATTTTTTATTCAGGTCTGAAGCTCCTGCGCTGCTTCAGCGAATATGACGTTGAGCGCATTCACTTTAAATGGGTCCAATCTAGCAAAATAGCGGTTTTGTTATCGAGATAAATTTTGTGGATACCTAGAAGCAACAAGCATTCAGCTTAACTCCAACACCAATAACAACACTACATAAGGTAAAAAGAGAGAGGGAGAGAGAAAAAAAAAATCAAATTCCATTTAAAGATTGGGGGTAAGGATTGTAGTCAACATCGGATATGCTTTTGACTCTCTGAAGGAACT
>NW_015151430.1:251965-254932 GCF_000732505.1 Cyprinodon variegatus
ATCCAAGCGCAATGCCCTAACCCCAAGGCCACCACTCCCCTAAAAATCTACGATTCAGGTAAGGATGCATCTGAAAGTTTCTCATTTTCTACAATATGTGCAAACCACACCAAAAGCGGGGGTTCATTTCAGCCGCAACCCGGAAAGTGTAATTAAAACCTGTAATGGCCCCACACACTTTATTACTTTATATTTGTAATTCTTGTAAACTGTGTCCCTGCTAGCATCCATGTTATGTTGTTATGCAGGCACCACGGATGTGGATTTCAGTATGATGAATGAACATGTGATAATATGGCGCCACTGGAGTTTAATTCTGCACTTGACTAGATAAGCATTGGTTTATAAAAGGAATGCAATGATGACCTAGGCCCAAAAAATATCTTCACAATGAAATCCCAAAGGGGGAAACTTTGAGTTTTCAAGTGTGTGCATCTCTTTTACAATAAAACCCTTTTCAAAACCATCAACACTTTTCATGAAGTGAGACCCTTTTTTGTGTGTGTATGTATTATTTTTATGTTTAGTTTGTTTTAGCTTGTACATATAATCTTTTAACAAAAATAAATGGTTAAAACAAATAAATTTATTATCACTGACACTATTGAAGTAAGCAGGTTAAAAAGGATGCCATTAAGTGGTTTCAGGGGTATTGTATTTTAGTGCTAAACCTATTATTAATTTCAGTCTTGCTTAATTTATTTATTATAAATCATTTCAGTCTTGCTTAATTAAGAAACATGCAAATTGTTTAATTTATTTGCCAACCAAGGACATCGGGTCCTTTATCATGTTATAGTACATGAAAATGTAAAACTTTCTCTATGTAAAACAATTCTCACCTGAACCTTTTCTTGATAATCAGTGGCGTATCTACCATACTATTGATATTTATGTATTTATTGTTGTATTAATAAATTACAGGGAAATTTCACTAGCACAATGAGTGTTTTATATTTGAAGAGTCAAAATTAGCGCAACTGTTTAATCATTGGCTGTGTCCGATGTCTGCCCTAACAATTATATAGTGTGCTATATAGTAGTTACGCCATTTCAGATGAGTGTCTGAATGTATATTGCACGAAAAAGTAGTGTACTCTAAATTGATCACAATTCACTTTGAAAAGTAGTGATCATCCATGGTCACTAGACAAGCGGATATATCCCGGAATGCTTTGGGCTTTTTTGTCACAGCGACCTGCAGTCGCTTACAGCTGTTGCTAACCGACAGGGTTGTCAATTAACAAAGATGGTCTATGTACCGAGCCGGGAGACAGAGTTAAGTGACAAACGGGGAGCAAAAGTAGTGATCCTCTGTCAGTTAACTGAGTTCACTATAAAAGCCACTATATAGCCCCACTCTATTTAGTGATTGAGGGATTTGGGGTTTTGTGCGGACATTTGGACACAGCGATTGTAAATCATCAGCTACTTGCAGTTTATAGAAACTGCCACACACAAGATACCGCCTAGTTAGTCGGGTCCATCAGTCCCTGGAAGAGGAGCACATTGAGCTACTAATGAACATTATGGCTGATTTTGCACACTTTCTACCTTAGTCAGTTAAATAACATGTTGTTGTCATTTTCCACATCTCTGATGTTGCTGCTATTTTCAAATATCCATTACTGTAAAAATGTCCATTGCTGCATATTGTGTGTTTTTTTTTCTCCAAGTGCACAGTTTTATATTGTTAAAACACTTCACAGTAAAATATTTTATTGTTTATCTTTTAACTTTTCACTATTATGTTTTTCTTATCAACTTTTCTAAGATCCACATTTGTGTGACCATTTTGTTCTTTAATCTTTTTGCTACTGTAAACACCAGAATTTCCCATTATTGGACAATAAAGGGATTTTCGATTTTATTCTATTCTATTCTATTGCAGGTGGAGAGCAGCTTAAGTTGATGATTATGTTGAGAAAAAAAATTATTTCTATTAAAAAAGATTTCAGCCCAGTATCCACCGACTTAATCAACATCCATTAAGCAATTTATATGTTAGCGATGTCTTCTGCTGAAAATAAAATGTTTATTCCGGGTTTGTGTCTTTTTTTTATGTTGAACCTGTTTTATTTCTGCTGGATGCCAGACCTCAATGCAGCAAGATGGCTTGGAGTTGATCGCGTGGGACAGGAACTCATGTGCAGAAACAAAATAAAACATTGGTTTAATTTTAGAAATAATAATAATGTTATTGCCCTTACTTGAAGAGTCACCATGATCCTTCAAAAAGCCTCAAAATGCCTCATTTTAATGGCTAGTTTTACTTTCAATAATAGTGGAATGCCTAATTAAGACACGTTTCTTAATTAGTTGTAGACAAAAGCGTCAAAAGAAAAATTACATAAAAATTAGGTTTATAATGTCTGAAATGTCTGGCAGGGGAGACAGGAGAGGAGAAATGCACAGCTGAGCCTTTTAAAAAGCCACAATAATGTTTTTGCTCCTTAAGATTCTGAAAATGGCCAGATTTGAATAAGGACATCAAAAACATCCGCCAAACCCGCCATGAAGTTCTGACTCTTGACTTCAGTTTTTTTGGGGCCCTCGATAAAGCCCTTTGCACTGGTTTATGTATGAATGCAGAACAAACAGGGAGATACAGCAGAGATAGAGGAACAGCCTAGAATGATGAAACAGAGATGGACAATAAGGTAGTAAGAAATTATAGTTCAATAGTTCTGTAACCAAGCGTTTTGGGTCCGTATTACGTACTTTATAGGCAATAACGGGACAAGAGACGGGTCGGAGTTTTCGGCGGTAACCCAGCTTCCGGTTTTTATTTTCTTCTTCTTCCTTCAACACATAACCACAAACTCACAAGCTCCCCCTGCCGTACACCCGGCGAACTTTCGCTCCCCGGCAACAGGGATGGACACCACTTTAACATACAGACACAGAACAGTCTGTTACAGTGCTACAGTAAATCAAATTTTCTACATATTTTTTTTTTGTGCAAAC
>NW_015151430.1:260630-269605 GCF_000732505.1 Cyprinodon variegatus
GCGACCCGACCCCGGATAAGCGGAGGAAGATGGATGGATGGATGGAACTGTTTCAGAAGAGTTATATTTTGTCTAATTGTAGTTTCAGAATGTTGTAAAAAAAAAAAAAAAAAAAAAATACCAAAAGAAACAGTGTTTTTGCCTTGAAATCAAAAACAAATCCAGTAGGCCCACAGGGTAATTATTTGTCATTTGTTGCATTGTATTTTAAACCAAACAAAGGAACCTTATTTTTAATTATTTTTGTTTTTTTACATTCTATCAATGGTTTTTTAGGACAACAGGGAATAAGCAGTTTTGATCACTGAAATTAAAACCAGAAAGCTAAATAATTAGGCAGTTACACGGTAAAGCACTTAGTATGTTATATTGCAAATCAAATTTAAGTGTGTACAACTGAATGCCACCATCTAAAGGCGTAAGAAAAGTGTCCACAGCCACTGAACTTACAATTCAGGCAAATAACCGAAAATATTTTTTTACTTCACAAATTCTTTATTTGATAACAGCTTCTTCTTGTGTTCTGTTGGGTGAATTGGTTGGTTGCTTTTTGGAAAATAAATCATTTATAATCTCATTGTAAATTATCTGCATACAGTGTGTGTAAAATTGTTTTTGATAGAACATTGAACGTCCATTATAATACCACCCCAAATATGCTTGTACCGCCCAGTTTTACATTCCAAGCTCAGCCACTGCCTACAGCAAAGCTTGTAAAAGCCTCAGAAAAAGTAACTTCAGATAGCTGGTTATGACCACTTGTGCTCGATCAACCCCATTAACTTTATATATATATATATATATATATATATATATATATATATATATATATATATATATATATATATATATTAGATTATAATATATATTAGATTATTATTACACATGTAATTTGGGCGTACAGTTTTATATATATATATATATATGGAACTGTACACCCAAATTACATGTGTAATACATCATTTAAAAGCTAACACCTTCTACTATTTGAAAATTTAAAAGTAGTGTGACTGTAACACAGCCGAAAATGCAGTAGCTAAAACCTGACTCAATTATTTTTTCTCTCCTCGAAAATAATAGCTTTTTTTTTTATAGCAATAACAAAGAAATGCTTGACAATAGGCAAGAATCATTGTATTAAATTTATTCTGCATCATGTCAACCACAACTGCATAAAATTGTAGACCTCTAGGTATAACAGTTCCAGTTGGCACTGGTGGCACATTGTCTCAGGGAAGTAGCTCCTTTATGTGCCAACCAAAAGAGCTTTGGCAGCACAGCTGTGATTTGAATTTACAAGCCCTTTACAAAAAGCTTTAAAAAAATAAATAAATTTAAGGGATCATTACACTTTTCAGTGGAATTGTAATGGCTGCATTCTGTTGTATAACTATAAAAACAGTTAAAATTAGATAGGTTAATTGTGATGGGGATCAAACGTATGTTTGAAGAAGCTGACTACTATAACCAAGAAAGGTTTAGGATAAAAATATTTAAAAAAAAAGTTTTACATCATGTTGGATTTCAAATTATTTCTAGCCATCTGTAAATCGTTTTTTTTTATGTGTTCAGATTAATTATGTTAAATTGGAGATATAAGCAAAGAAAAAAAAAACACCTCCTGTCTGTTAAGGGCATTCTGTTCATCTTTTGATTGTGACTAAAGATTAAAGCTATTGGTTGCATTTAATCAGTCCTACCTGATGTATGCTGTATCAAATATGTTAACTTTGGTATTTTGTAGCGGAAGAATGAAACTGTTGTTATGCTTAAATAAGCTTAATGTGTATGCCCCTTCTTTTCTAGCACCATTTGTTGTGTCATATATCCTCAGGCCATCCACAGCTGACGGGTAACATTAGCAGCAAAATGCTGCATATCTTCCAAAAGTCATTTGTGGATAGTGTGATCTCTTCTGCCATCATCTGTTGGGGTAGCAGCATCAAGACAAATGATTTTAAGAAGCTCAAAAAGGTGATGAAGAATATTGGATCTGGTCTGAGAATTCCTCTGGAATTATAAAGAAGAAAATATAAATAATATATATTAATAAAGAACATCATGGGGGACCCTGAGCATTCTCCTCAGGAGACTGCTAAATAACAACAGAGTGTCTTCAGTGAAAGGCTTCTCCCTATCCGGTGCCAGACAGACTGCTGTAGAAGATTATTTCTGTCTGTAGACACCCTTTATTAAGTGTTGAATAAAACCTATAAGAATCATAACAACATTAAATTTTCCTTTGGAATCCATATAGTATATTTAAATTATATTATTAGGATATATAAATATCAGATATAGAAAACCTGAGCACAAATTAAAAATATTACTTTATTTCTTAAAGATTTTGGTCATCAAGAAAAATATGACTAATCAAATCATACTAGTCCTGTATGCAAGGATAATACCTCGGTATTTTTGGTAATTTTAGTAAACACATGTATTTAAACCCTCTGGGATCTCTTTTTTGACTAAAGGTGAATATAAAACACGAAATGCTGCTGGTGTGAGTGGTTTAATCCAGCCCCCTGCTGGGTAAAATCATACATATCCTAAAGAACCCCTGCTAATTCAGAGAACAAAAAGAATATCACCGTATGGAACAACAAAAAAGAAGAAAACTAAGTAAAGGCTCGTTGTACTGTACACACAGGAAGTGCCCTTTGATTGAGAAAACCAATGAGGTGCATTTGAGAGTTGGGATTGCCACACCTCCCCTTGTTACTTAAAGGTCCTGTAACAGAATAAGGACAGTGTCACAATGAATCTATTATGGCTCATACTCTTATTTCTTCATCAAGGATGTAAGTACTATTTATTTAGACAGAAGAAAACAAAATGCACATAACCTCGGGTATTGCTGTCTTTATTGTCTTTTTAATATTTGATATACTTTTCATATGTGCTTGTTCTCTACAATCCAGATACTTTGGTTCCAGTGGTCACAGTTGAACCTGGTCAATCTGTGACTTTGACATGTGCTTTCAGTAGGACATATCAGAGCAACACATGGCTTTACTGGTACAAACAGAGTGCTGGAAATACTCTCAATTTAATCTTATTGCAGCAGAGAACTACAAGCCCCCAATATGGACGAGATTTCTCTCCTTCAAAATTCCATTTAACACACTCTGCGGAAAGAAGCAATCTCACAATTTTCTCAACAGTTCAAGAAGATGAGGGGATGTATCACTGTGCTCAAATGGATGCGCTTGAATCTATGTGGAGTGGGACTTATTTATCAATAAAAGGTAAATAAGTTTTTTTTTTCCAGCTGTTTAGAAAATGTTTAGGTCACAAATTAAGTGAAATCCAGCAGATTCTTGCTGAACAATGTGTAATATGTCACATGATTCAGAGGACATAAAACATGATTCAGAGGACAAATCGTTATCCTGGTACTAAATTGTTTGTCCAATTAAATTTAAAATGCATATTTTATGTTCTTATTGCTTTATGAATTTCAGCAACATATGAAATCGATGCAAATTGAAGGACAAACTTTGTTAAGTTCACATTACACATCCTAAGTTATTCTACTTTTGACATTATTCCTCCAAGCTCAAGAAAAGTACAAATATTTATTTCAAATAGTATTTGACACTCTGTAATCAAGGTAAAAAAGGTGTCTATGTGTTAGTTCTAATGTTTTTAACATTTAAATGTCTTAGCTGGGTATGAAAATTAAATAAATCCATGTTAAACCCTGAAAAAAACCATCAACATAAGTAAATAACAACAATAAGAAAGTACTGTTTTATAGGATAAAAAAAATAAATATATATATATATATATATATATACATACATACATACATATGTATGTATATATATATGTGTCTAGACATATACATATATACATATATATATATATATACACATATAAATATATATATAGGTAGATTTAAAAAAAGAAATAGAATAAAACCTAATTCCATATTATTCAGCTACAGAATTTCATGTAGTGCAAAATCTTTAACTCTCTATTAAACATAACAATAAATTGAGTTTAATCGATTAATCTGCCTGAAAAAATGTGACTTAATAAAGGGTGTCTTTAACCATATTTGGTGTAAATAGTCTTTTTGCTCCATTTGCTACTTTAGATATAATATAAGTTTATTTATATTGAACAATTATATAATAAAATTTTATTTTAATTCTCATCCCTTAGGAAGCGCTCGTAAAACATCGACATACGCTGTTGTTCAGCACTCAGCAGTCAACGATCATCCAGCAGACCCAGAGACTCTGCAGTGTTCACTTCTCTCTGACTCTGAGAACAAAACTTGTGCAGGAGAACCAACTGTGTTCTGGTTCAGATCTACATCAGAAACTTCTTTCCCTGATATTATATACAAGGATGCAAAAAGAAGTTACAATTGTGAGACTAGATCTGACACTCAGAAGAGATGTTTTTATAACTTCTCTAAGAACATTAACTCTTCTGATTCTGGGACATACCACTGTGCTGTGGCCACATGTGGACAGATACTATTTGCTAATGAAATACATATTAAAAAAGGTATGATTTGTATATATCTTCAGAGGTGTTCTACAAAATGGACAGTATCATAAAGAAATTTGTTTGATTGAAAAAAAATGACATACTTTTTCTTGTTTTTTTAGATAAAACAAATCCATTCAATGTGAATGTGGCTACAGTAGTCATAATAATTTGTTTGGCCATTTCTATAATCGGTAATATAGTGTTGATCTGCTTTCGAACAAAAAACTCACAAGCTGAGCAATTTAAAGGTTTGTTTAAATTTAAAGTTAAAATTCCTTTAATTTCTTGAATTCAAATGTATTAAATTGCATCCTTTTATTCCAAATTAACAGAATGCTCTTCCTCCAAGAGAAGAAACCACTTCAGCTCAAAAGTAAATAACGTAAGTAATATCTCTAAATGTATGTATTTGTTTGATAATGCCATAAACAACACATCTGAACAGATTAAAAAACTAATGCATTTCTTTAAACAGACTGAAGATGGACCTGATCTTAATTATGCTGCATTGCATTACTCAAGAGGGAGAACATCACAAGAAAATAAAAGAGAATTTATGACAGAATGTGTGTATTCACAAGTTCAAGGATCAGTTTGAGCAAATGTACTGTGGACTGAAAAAGAATGTTAATAGAAAAAGATGATGTGATGGAAAAGTACTACCAATAGAAAAGTAGTACATTTTCAGTTTTGGATGAGGAGTTTGCCTACATAATGTGGTGTTTTTAAAACATTAAACATGCTGGCTTTTTATATATGTACAAAAATTTCGAAGTTGTAGTTTGTTACTTTGAAAAGAGATTTTTTAATCTAACTGCTTTAAGTCTTGCTCTGCTACTCTTCCTGAAGGCGCTGAAAGCTGAAGTTTACCTACTGATTATTAACATAATTACTTTTTCTTTATATAATACAGTTCAGAAATACTTTATCCATCGCAAAGGGAAATTACATTTTGTTGGGTTTTCTTTCAGTCAGTTGTATTTTTCAATAGCTGTAGGCAGGAAGAATCTTGTCATGTTCTGCACTCAGTTCTTCTACCCGTAAGTTTCTCTTTTTCTCTTTCACCATAATCGTTTCAAGCATCAAAAATTCTTAAACACTGAAATTTAGATGCTGGATTAAACTAGTCAAATTGATTTGATTCTTCAATGCTTTGGATGCTCTGCACTCTGGTTGTTTATCTGCTCTGTGTTGTATCTTCTAGCTAAAGAGCAGCCTGGCTTTATTTACTTTCAAGAGTTGAAAAAATAGTTTTGACATGCTTTTAAGCAAGAAAGTCAACGTCAAAAAATCATCTGTGTATTCAGTTCAGTAGGATGATCCTACTACAATACGTACTGTAGTTCTTGTTCAAAGCGCGCCCTACAAAAGAATGGTGACCTGTCCAGGATGTTCCCTGGCAGCATTGAAAATCCCCCTTGAAAGCTCTCCTCAGCGGCCATTGGTAGCAGCTGAAAGTGAATATTTTAAGGTTTTAAAGTAGTTTTTAAGATTTGCAGTCAAAACTGAAAGTAACAGAATACACAATTGAATATTTCTCAGCAGGTTGTAACATTGTTAGTTAATTTTGGTAGTTATGAACTGTTTTGCTATTGTTTGTTGCAGTATTAATGATCAGAGCTCGCTCTCCTTTCCGTGTACATAACAATCCATTCTTCCGGCTTTTTTTTTTTTTAACCTTTGGAGTTAAACTCCTCGATATTTATTTATTTTTCATATTCAGAAGCTACACAGAAGCGACAACAGCTAGCAGGTAGTGTATGTCTCCCCCCAAAAAAACTCCTGGTTCAGCTTTTCTGATTGGTCGACGCTCCAGCGTCCAGTAGGAAACTAAATATTCTGAACTTCAGCGTTGAAAGCCTGGATGCTCCAACTCCAGAACACTCAGATGTGCCTCTCCTGACATTCAGACTCAACGCTGCACCTCTCAACCCTTTGCCCCGTAGACTTTGCATGTAAATCACATGCTTTTAAACTGAAAAGGCGCCTGGTTTGGACATGCATTATGATCACAAGAGTTGTATAAATGAGACTGCTACTGAGCAGACAGCATTGCAGTATGCACCAGCTGTGCTCTTACATAAACTGTATAGTGGTGGTAACAGTTTTCTATGAGCTATAATGCATTATTATGCAAGACAATCACCACAAACTAAAAGAAACATGGGGGCTGCTTCAAGTAAACCACCTTTTGCAAAGGTTCTGTTGCGAAAGTTTACCAGAAGATTATAAATATATTAAAATAACTAGAACTGGAAGTTTTAGTTTATTAATAGGTAATACAAATCAAGGGAAAAACTTATTAATTGTTATCAGTTGAGTGATTATAACTGTAATTTGCCGACTGACCAGGGTTTTAGCCTCTTACCTAAAAGGTTGGACTCCTGAAACCGGCTGTTAAAAAGCCAGTTGTCCTTTACCAATTTAGTAATTTAGACTATGGCTATTAGCAACTTTATTAACCACCAACCAAATAAATGTGTCTCTGTTCATTCGGATGCTACTGAAAGTAGAGTAAGTCCAGCCTGAGTGATAAATCGTTTACTGTGTAAAATGAACACAAAGGACCATGGATTAAAATACAATGGTACCTTTATTAGATACAATCACACAGTATTAAGTATAAAGAAATAAAAGGGGAAGAGGGGTGTAAGAGTCCATTCAAAGTCTGAGGGATGTTCGCAGTTTAAGGCTTCATGCATTTGAAAGTGTCCTTTATAATAGCAGCAGATAAATGTAAATAAACCCTGACGAGATTTGGATCAATCGGCTGCAATAATAACAGGTGATTTTGCAAAGGGGGTTCATTTTATAACTCACGGTAACATAGGACATCTCCCTTTTAGCTATAGTGAGTTCCTTGCACCTCTTTGTTGCGGCTCCATGTCTCAATCTCAGGTAATCATGGTTTCTAACGGCTCCTTCGACGAACAGCGATTGGGGGCCCCATTGTTCGACGGTTAGGTTCAGTTTAGCAGACTTGGATCAACCCTTTTCTGTCTCTGCTGCAGTAGGCTTCAGGAAAACACTGCGTTCAACTCGGTTAGAATTGCATGAAGAATAAAAACAATGTGTTAAGCTCCTTCTGAATCATGGGAAAAGCCAGGCTAAATCGGTCCAGCGAGTGCAGACTTCTCCGGAGGGATTTGGTTGCCGCGTAGCGTAGCCTTCAGCTGGAATCACTTTGTCTGACCTCTAGCGGCAGAGAGCCATCGGCAAAATAGGACGTTGAATCGGGAAGTTACCTCTTTCCTAACCTCCGCCAGAGGGGTGTGTGTTCAGAGTGGAGTAGTTCCTATTACATCAGCGACACTTGATCACAACAGTCCTCTGCATCATACAGTCTCCAGCTAATTGTTACAGCATCTGTGTAGAACAATCTGTCTGACAGTGTCATGGCCAAATGCAAAACAAGGTTGTGCACCTATACAGTCCAGCAAATCCTGAAGAATGAGCGCAAACTTAAGTGAACAAAAACAAGAAATAATTGCTTATACAAGAGATTCCCAACTAGATGGAGAACAAATTTGGACATGACAAAAATCTTCCACAGAAATTAGTACTGTGGATTGAAAAATATAGTGCACCTGAGTGCATTCAATTAAAAGGGATCAGTGAAATGTCGAAGGTTCATTTATTTTTTCTTCCTGTTTTGAGTTACTGCTCATTGCCTTTTTGTGACATCTTGCAGCCAATATAATTCTGTGCTGTTCAATTACCTATGTACATCCTGTAAAAGTCAGTTAGAGTGACATTTCAAGGCTGTTAGCTTACTGTCTACTATGATGACCTTTTAAGTTTTGTTTTTACTTTATTTTGGAACTTTGTGGTTTGTAAGAGAGCAGCGACAGCCTTCGAGAGAGTCCTGAGAGGGTGTGTAGCTTTGAGATAAATATATGAGAAAACATCTGGGCCATTTGCCAATTTCTCTTCGAAGTAGTCACAAGGCAGGCCTAAAACAAAGCAGGTAAATGTTCTCTAATTTGTGTTTATATAAATTATTTTAATAAACATAAATTGAATAAATTCAGTTAATACTTAAATATGTCTCTTCTTCGATGCAGACTCTCTGGGGAAATCTCCTATCAAATTAAAGAACTGAGTGTCAAGACAAAATTTGATCATAATTGTAAGATTTACTTCCACTGAATAGTGAATTGAATTAATTACTAATGACAGGCTGGTGCCTCCCTCTAAGGCATGTGAGATCTACAATGGAAGTTGAGGAGTCATATTTTATTCTTTCTGAAAGGAGGGGATACATCAGCCTCCATGAACCTTGTCAAAGCAGCTAAAATAAACAATGAAAGACATGAAGCATTTCTCTAAAATCAGGACTGAAATAATCAGTGGTCATCAAATGGTATGACTCCTGTGAAAAATAAAGCAGCTAATAACTGGTACATTGAAGCTGATCCAGTGTAGGCTAACAAAGGGCCGGATTTATCAAGATCCAATTTTGCGTG
>NW_015151430.1:270500-273088 GCF_000732505.1 Cyprinodon variegatus
GTTTTTATACACGCAAACCTTTGATAGATCCGGCCCAAAGAGACCAACCAATAGGACACAATCGTTCTAAGATTAGAAAATGCAAAGGGTCATTTTAGCCTCCTCTGCATTTTCAACATTATGTAACTCTCCTATAAATGTAAACCTACGTATCCATCTCAGACTTCATGCAATTTTCTAGAATGACAATTCTTTTGCATATTCTAAGTTTTGAGATGTCTGTGCTATAGACTAAAAACACTGATTATTTATGCCTAGAACCACGACGGAGTAATTTTTACCTCATACAAACAATGTAAACTCCTGTAGCGTCACAGAGCCAGACTTGCTACGAAAACAATTAAGCTTGAGGTCCAACATCTCTGATATTCTACTAGCAAACAAATCATAGAATAGATTTCATTAGTTTTAACTTTTGAACAGCAAGCACCTCCCAGACCTGTCACCCACACCGAGCAGACCAAGCATGCTAGTTAGTTAGGGGAAAAGAGCAAACTTTAGGACCAAACCCGCCTACACAAACAACAAAACCACAAAAGTATGCATGGAGTACCAGCATGCAGCCTGTGGTCAGTGTACAAGCAGAATTTGCATCCTCCATGACAGATCATGTCGTGAATAACAAAGATGTCTTATTGCATGTAGTATAAGGCCGCTGCCATCTTTCATTTCCATTTAAATTAACTGAGACAGAAAAAAAAAAAACATTCCTAATTGTTAATATTCCCCCCACTTGGTTCTATATTCTAATAGGTTAACTCTATATGTATTTGCATTAAAAGTATAAACATCCCTGCCTGCCTTGGGTTTTTCTATGTAATCTACATTTGCCAATTTAACACTCATGAAGAAATGCGAGAATTGCCTTGACAAATGCCTGTGTAAATTATCTTTCATCTGGGTCATGGCAACTGAAAACTATTAAATAAAAAAATCTTCCCATGAAATAAAAAAATATGTAAAAATATTATCTTATTTTATATCAAGGTTATTTAACCAAAGATTTATAATTTCTTTCTTTATTATTTTTTTTTTTTCATTACGGAGTGCTATTTTTGACACAAGCTACTTTACATATTCAATGACATTTTTTAGTTTAAGCTCTGTTTTTCAGTTTAAGCTCCTTTTATTTCATGTTCTTATATTTAATTAATTCAGAATGTTGGCTCCAGAATTCAGGCGAGACAGACAGTGGAAATGTCCAAAGGGTTTATTTAAATGAAGGTAGTGCTGCTGCTCGTCAGCTCACTGGATTCTCTGCAGCAGTAGAGGTTCAGGTCAGCGACTTCAAAACTCAAACGAGGAACACCAGTGAGCATGAAGGCCAGCAACCTGGCAAAGTTCAGTCCTAACCAAGAAGAATGAGTGAAGTTCAGAGGAGTGGAGCTTGTACCAGAGATCCAGAAGAGAAGAGGAGCAGTGTCTTTCAGCAGCCAGGGCACACAGGGGAACCAATAGATAGGTTAATCCAACCAGGAGGGTTAATCCAAGCTTTGGTCAGAAGACAGGTCCAAGGTTTACATCAGGCGTAATCCAGGTAAATGCCCTGAAACACAGGGCAGGCAAAACAGAGCAGAACAGGAGCAGCCAAAACTCAGAATTCCATGGACAGAAACTGGTCCTGAACGGACAGAACTAAACACAGAGAACGCTTAAAGCTAGAATAATCTGACACCAGAGGCTGGGATAGAGAGGCTTAAATAGCAGCAGGAACAGGTGGATCTGATGAGAGATAGTGAGCGCAGGGCAGAGCTACAGTAAGCAGATGAGAGCAAAAAGAGGAAAACCCACCCTGAAGGTGCCAAGATTAGGAAGAGCTTTATCTGAGTTTTATCCGTTAAGCGGCACTGTTTAGAATTGGCAGAGTGCATCTGCCTTACAGAAACAGAAGTACTTCCATCATGACGAACAATCAAACCAAAGTATTCGGAAAGCACGATCCGTACCATCAGCTCATAGGCCACCATAAAACATGTAATTATTATACTAAAATTACTTATCTCTATCCTTAAATCCCCAAAGAATGCTTAACTACAATGCCTTTAATGGCTTTTCTGAGCCAATTGGATACTTTTTTCATTCTTTCTGTTAAACTGTTTGTATTATTTCATCATTAGGCATGCTCAAAGCAGTCCGGCAACATATGATTACACCATTTGTGTCTGGAATGTGTGTAGTGGTTTTATGCACAAAACTATGACAAAAACCTGACTAAATCAGGAAATAAAACAGTATAATTGGATGTAAGGAGAGTGGAGACAGAGGACACTCTATTTAATGCGTATTACTTTGGGTATGCTGGCCTGATGGGGTATGCTGAGATGACAGTTATAGTGTCAGACTAGCATACACGTTTGCAAATGCGTATGCAAATCTGATGTCTTGCCCATACTTATTGCAATGGATATGCCGGCCTGACGTGGTATGCTGAACTGACAGAACATTGTTACAATTACTCACAAGTCTGACATTGATGATGTTTTGTATTAGAACATGTGCTAGTTTCTGTTAAATTAAGCAGAGAGCTGGTCCTCCATTAAAAAAAGGTTATATATATATATATATATATATATATATATATATATATA
>NW_015151430.1:274554-281637 GCF_000732505.1 Cyprinodon variegatus
TATATATATATATATATATATATATATATATATATATATATATATATATATATAATAAATAATAGAAACGGTTTAGGGCCACAAATTGATCCCAGGGGCACAACACAAGTGATGTACTGTCTTCTAGATGATTTTTTGCTTTAGAGGTATTTTTTAATTTATTTCTTTATTTTTACGGCGCTAGTGGCTTGTTTTTATGGACAGTAGGCTGACAGTAAAGGGTGTATGAGAGAGGGGGAGAGACATGTTGGAAAAGACCACAGGCAGGATTCAAACCTGGGTCGGCCACGTCGAGGACTAAGGCATCTATACATGGGTTGTGTGCGCTAACCACTGCGCCACCAAAACACGCCCCCTTTAGAGGTATTTTACCTTAACAATACAACTAATAACAAAATGAAATTGAGGACATTCTAATCATTTGGTTACTATAAAGACATAAATGCAGATCATTATTTTCTATATCTTTTAAATCTTGTCTTACTGTATTTTGAATTTAGAGTCTTTATTTAATATGATAGGTTGATTTTGAGCTTCTCAGAGAGAGCTTCAAAATGTAAAAAGACTATTCTGTCTATTCTGGACCTTAAGTCAGAATATCCATGCCATCTTTCTCATTTTAAAGCAAGCAATTTGATTTTTCAATCTCATCTGCAATCTAATTTAATTAATCTAATTAAGACTAGTATTTGTTAATCTATATCGTTTTGCTAAACTATGTGTGGAAATACGCAGCACATTGAGAGCAGCTATAAGATGGTGAATACAGTCAGCAATTAACCTTGTCAACTGAAAACCAACAAAGGTGGGAATAGCCTTTCATTCAATGAAATAGAATTGCTGTTCAAGGTCCTGATTGACTGGCCTGGATACAGACCCTGCACCGACAGTTAGGGAAAACTTGCTTAAATAATACTATTGTAGTCTAACTTCTCTAAATTGAATTCCTTTCATTTACGAATTTTCCAATTATTTTCTCATTTAAAATTATCTGTTATGTGCAACTGATGTTTGCTTTCCTTAAACTAGAGACACATCGTTACAATACTTTGCTTAAAAGTGCTAAATTTTATAGTTACAATGTGAATGTCGACTCCAGTGATAAAATAATTTATCTCTTTTGTATTGCACATAAGCTGCAGCGCTTCCGAGAGTGCAAACAGTGACCAACAAACAGGAAACATGGGGTGTGATTTTGCAGATAGACCCCTGATGTCATGGCTTTTGTTAAGTGATCAAAACAAGTTTTGTAGTTATGAACATCTCAGTTTTTGCAGTGCTCACAAAACAGGATGTTGTAGTATCCTTTAAAAAATAAATAAATAAAAAAAGCTTTCTGGCAGAGGGACATCATTGAGCCCCTGACTGGATTTGAAGGCTCTAACTAGAGATGCAGGACTCAGAGATTTAATAAATGCATAATTAAAAGTAGGATATCTAAAAAAGATAGAGATGCCATTTATGAAAATATTATCTGCAAGTAAACAAGAATTCCAGAAATTATTAAAATAATTTACATGTGGGATTACTTCAGGCATGTAGCCTATTTTCAAAAAATGATAAGCTTAGGTTACAAGATTCATAAAATCAGTTACATCAAACAAATCTATATTATTTCTTGATGTATTTCTATATTTTACACAAATGTTTATGGAGCAACGGATATCAAACAAACTAAAAAGATCATGTTACAGGAGTGCTAGATTCCACGTGTATTGACACGTAGGACAGTATTAGGCAGCCGTATATATGCTGTCAAATTTAACAGATGACAAATAACAAAAACTAGTTAGCTGCAACCCTCGCCTGAGGACCTGGGCTCTGCCACTTCAACAAAGTAGGCTGTACTTTCTTGCATTACAGTATATTCAAAGTAAATGTTTGACAAACTAGATGTATAAAATCAGAATTTGTACTCACCTTAGTCAGTTACTGCCAATGCTGTTGGAGCAAAGCACTGCAGCTGTCCACAACCTCATCGCTCAACAAGCCCCAGGAAAGCCAGAAAGTACTAGGTCTCTAGTATGATCAAAATGAAGCCCCAGGAAAATGAAAATACAAAGGTATATGTGCATGGAAAAGGTCTCTCAAGAGCCCCAAGGCTTTTGAATTACAATGTTAAAGGTTTGATGATAAAGCCATGGCAGGACTAAATAAATTTCCTGAAGAGAGCTGGTATCACAGTTTCTGAGAGGACCATTTGCATCCTGTCACAAAGGGTTAAAGTTCTGAAGTGCACACAAGTTGCTCCTGCTTATTTCAGCATGTTAAGGCCCCTCTGGAATCTATTAAAGACTATCTGGTTGTCCAGATGAAGAATATGAGAAGCTGGGTGGTCTAATGATGCATAAATGTAGCTTTTTGTTCATATATTTTGGTGCAACGCAAAGAACATCATCCCTTATCTGAAGCATTGTGCATTATTTTTTGTGGATGTTTTTCTGTAAAGGGAACAGGACAACTTCACCATACTGAGGGGAGGACAAATGGGCCGATGTATCAGGAGTTCTTTGCTAACAACTTCCTTCAACAACCGGAAACACACAGTGAAGGAAACTAAGGATTAGCTCCTTAGGAAGCATCTCAAGGTCCTGTGGTGGCCTCGTAAGTCTTCAAATATAAAACAAATTCAAAATCTGTCCAATGGCAGCCCCAAAACCTAAATTATATCTGATATATGTTATAATAAGTAAAGCTTTCTGTACCGAACCTTTGTTTTAATGATGTCATAATCTTGGCACTGATGCCTGATCTGATTTATATACTCATTTCACACACCTGCTTTACTCCACCCAGTTCTTGTTACCTGCTTATCTGATCCACCTGTACTATCTTTAACTTACTCTTTAACTAGCCTTCAGAGCCAGAATATTTTCAATCCATTGGTGAGAAGTTTTCTAGCGTAACTATATTCTGATTACCTGATCCTGACCTGTTCTGCCTCTTGCCCTCTGAGCCTGCCTGTCCCCATCTGATCTGTTTACCTGCCTCTGACTCCTGCCAGATCTCTGCCTGTCTGTGTACTGAATTTGGACCTATTAGCCGACTCTGTTCTGGATTCTCTCTCAGTACCTCACTGGATCTCTGACGTCCTGGCTCTGACAACCAAGCACGTCAACAACATTCACTTCACCCTTTGGATTATCTTGCCAACCTTCGTTTGGTCAGATTTTATCTCTTGCCTGTCCTCCAAACTATGATACATCAGCATTTGGGACTTTAATTGTGCCAAGCTCCATGCTGCGTTGGCAGCTGACCACCTGTGACCAACCTCACCCTCTGGGCTTGGACTGAATTATAAGAACAGGTTAGTGACTCCCATGTATGTTATCATCCACTTCCAGAAAGACATGGTCACTAACCTTTTTTCTCCTCTTGTAGAGGTTCCTCCCTTAAATGCCGACGCTGCTCACTTTGGTTCTGTTTCCAATAAACGCTTTGAGAAATCTGTCTGTCCACCTCGAATACTCGATCCAACTTTTCTGAGCCTTGACAGATAAACGACACCTTTTCCAGCTCTGCTGAGGGGTGGCACTCCCAGGCCAGAAAAGAGACATAGTCCTCCCACTATGTCCTGGCTTTTCCCTTGGGCCTTCCCACGATGGTAGGTGCCAGGAATACTTCCCAGGAAGGTGTCCAGGGAGCTTAGATGTCATCCCCACCTCGGTGTACTACACTCGATGTGAAGAGCCTATCTTTACGGGAGTGACCAGCTACCCTGCAGAGAAAATTCATATCAGCTGCTTGTTTCTGGAATCTTCATACAATGTGATTACAGATGACAGTCAGTTGAAGAAAACTTAATGATTAAAGTGAAAGCCTTCTACATACTTTGCAAATTAGGGAAACCTGCAAAACCAGCAGATTATCAAATATGTGTTCTCTCCACTAACCAGAATTTATTCCACCTTTTAAAGGTAAACCATATTTTTCATAACTTACAGTTAAATATGCAAGACAAGACAATCTGAAAGATTGTGTCTGTGATTCAGTCACTTTATTTCATCCTGTCTTTTTTATATCAGTTGGAAGATTTTCCTGCTATCCAATGCGAATCTTCAAAAACCTGATTCCATGTGCTACAAGTAAAATGAAAGCAACAGTCGGCTGAATTCAAACATGTGACAAATATGGTTTTCATTGTGTTACAGGATATCTGTTTGTCAGATGAGTAGAATAGGTCAATTGAAATGTTGAAATGTGTTTATTATATATAAACAACTTTTTTATAGTTATGTTTAAAAGGAAAGTGTACACATTCTGTCTTATGTTTTAATGTAGGAAAGAGGGGTTTTATTATTTCCACTGTGGTTGTAGAGGAGTGAAACCTCATGATTAAAAAGGCCAATCAGGTTGTTCTAAAATTTGTTCACTCCCACCCTGAAAGTTTATATTAGGAGGGTTCATAGTATGATTTCGCCTGTTAGTTAGATGTAGGTTGTATAGTGGAATCAAAGAAAAATGCTGTTCCTATTTTATACGCTGCTGCTCATGCTTAATTTTGGATGTAAGTATTCTTAAATATAGATTAGTTATTGGAGCACCATGATTTTTACATGTAAAATTAAGTTATTGCTTTTTTAATACTTAGAATATTTGTGGGTTAATTTCCAGTTTGCACTGAAGATTTTAAGTTTAAGGTAAAGACCGTCACTGCTGGACAAAACGTCACCCTGACATGCCCTCGTCAGACCGCTACTCTCTACCAAGAAACTTTGTACTGGATCCGACTGGTTTCTGGAAACTGGCCTGAATTTCTGGGCGCAACATTTAACTTTGAGTTTGATGAAGTTTCAAAGATTCCTTACATTGAGACAAAACAAGACCAAGGAGAATTCCTTCTTCATATTAATGAAGCTCAACAAAATGATACTGGACTTTATTACTGTATTAAAGTCAGACAACTTGACTTTATATTTATGAATGGAACATTTTTAAAGATTAAAGGTAACATTTCAGTTTAAGATTAATAGCTACATATTTTTATTCATATCACAGTATTTCTTTGCCTGTTGTGAGGGTGCAACTTTTTTTTTTTCAGGAGATAAATCAGATGTAACTGCTGTTCTTCAGAAGCCTCCATCTGGTCCAGTCTATCCAGAACTTCCAGAGGCTTTACAGTGTTCAGTTCTGTCCAACTCAGAGAGGTCAACATGTCCAGCAGATAACAGAGTGTACTGGTTCAAAGCTGGGTCAGATGACTCTCATCCTAATCTACTTTATTTACAAGGAAACAGTTTAGATGAATGTGAGAAGATTTCTGAAGCTCCATCGATACAAAAATGTTTCTACAACTTCTCTGAGACTGTAGACCCTGGAACTTATTACTGTGCTGTGGCTGCATGTGGTCAAATATTATTTGGAAATGGAGAAAAACTGGAGGGTATCTAGAGAACCTTTCTAAACAAAATGATTATTAAATAGTTAATGATTCATAGAATTCCAAATTAATCATCCTTCTTTTTTTTCTTTAAACTTTGTAGGTGCCAATGTACAGGATTTTTCCAAACTTGTCCTTCCATCATTATGCGCGGCTTTGGTGATAAATCTGGTTGTAATAGCTGGGCTCATTTATAAAATTAAGAAGAAAACCTGTGGTTGTTGCAATGGTAAAGCAAGTTTCAAATTTTTGATTACCTAAGTAATTATTTATAGGTTTCTGGATTCTTATAATTCAATGTTTGGTCACTCTGCAAACAGATCCTGTGCTGAAGATTGGTGAGAACGTACAGGTAAGGTGACAAAATATTTTTGTACATTATATTTAGTTATGTTTAGTAAAGATTATTATTAAACCTTAAATTTATTACATATTCCTTTCAGAAGGATGAAAACACTCTGGTTTATTCTGCCCCTACGTTTAAGAAGAATAAAGCTAATAAAGTGGAAAGAAGAAATGTAAAAACAGCGCAAGAGGAAACGGTCTACACGGATGTTAAAACATTTTATTAGATTTAGTTTAAAATATTGTGGATAATTAAATTTAGTTGTTTTTTTGTTTTTTTTAATGGACCAAAAGTAAAATCCATAATGTATATATCCAAAACGCTTTTGTAAATCTTACAGTGCATCAGAGATTTTAGAAATAGTAATATAAACAATGTATAATTATTAACTTCTTAAAGGTAGAAGATGGTGTAATCCCTAACTTTTCTACTCGATTTTTGGACGTTTGTGATTCCTTTTTTTTTTGTTTTTATCTTAATTGTTTTTTTCTTAGTTGCTTTTGAGAAAACAAATCTAAACAAGAAAAAGGTTGGAATAATAAAACCTGCATTAAAGACTTAACTTTTGTTTAAACTACATCGTTGATGTTTTTTAAACAATTTTTATTATGGTAAGAGTTGGTCATTTTAGACTGAATTTGTTGCACAGTTTACAATATTTATGTATCATGCAGGGGTGATCGTTTTATCAAAAAAATATTTCTTTGAACTGATATAGAATTTAGAGAATAGAAATTACCTGTACTGTACCTTATTTGGAACATTTTACACAACCTAGCAGCAAAGTAATTTTTGAGTGGAATGAATGGCAACACGGATAAAAAATATGCAAACAAAAACAATTACTTTCCTGACAATGTCTCTCTCTCAGGGAAAGATGAATCAGTAAACTTTGAGGTTGCAGAGATATTCATTATAGTAATTCCTGTTGTGAGATACTTAATAAATAGTAAACTATAAAATGAGATGCAAAAACAGTATTTATTTTCTTTCAATTTAACTGAGAACGCTTTGCTGTTTATTTAAGCTGAGCCTTAGTTAGTGAAGGCAATTCTCAATCACATAAACACAGTTACAAACGGAGGAAAAGGGAAGTGTGTAAAGCACAAGCATAATTGTTATGCTGTTTTAAAAATAGTGACAGCAGTTTTTACAAAGCTTTCGACTCTTAGAATTTAATATGTGCCTCTGCATTCATTTTCTCCTCAGTGTTTTCACTATTAGGCTACATATCTGATTTGGGGAGTCAAATTTCTAACAAAAACACCAAAACACCAAGTTTTCTGTTTATTTATGCTGATTTCAAACCTTTTTGAAAATATTTGTTTTTTTTTTTTATTGTTTTTTTTTTATTATT
>NW_015151430.1:282805-283780 GCF_000732505.1 Cyprinodon variegatus
AAAGAAAGAGGGGTTAGAAACAGGAAAGAGTGCATGAAAAGAGAGAAAATTAAACCAAACAGCAAAAATAGACAACACAGAAGATATACAGTAATTCCTAGTAGTCTGCTTACACACCTGTATGAGATGAGAGGAACAGAAATCAGAGAACATAACAGCAAAAAGAAATCAGCAGACAACCAAAGTAAAACTTAAAAAAAAGCTTCAAGAGCAGCAGGTATCCTTTAGATATAAACATGTATCAAAGTCTAAACCTATGGTGATTACGCAATAGTATACAGGGTGGGAAATATATGTGGTTACAGCTTAGTATTTAGTATCAGTGTGTATCTGTGAACACTTGGAAACAAACTCCTGTGTGCATAGGCATGCTCTGCTATAGGCTCAGAATGTAGGACCCAGAATATCTGTGTGCCAGACTTGAGCCGAAAGAAAACAAAAAAAAACAAAGTTTGAACTCAGAACGCACCACTGTCTGTCTGCAGATTGGTTCTTATTTTTGCCAGATTATCTGTCATGATAGGAGGACGTAGAACCCAGAATTCAGGCGAAACAGACAGTCGGACAATTTAAAGCATTTTATGAAAACACAGATTACTGAAGCAGCTGTGGCCTATCACTGCAAACTCTGGTTTGAGAAAGACATACTGTAGGTAAGTGACCATGATAATCTGACGGAGGATTACCCAGTTCAGTTCACCTCCATAGAATGCAGTAGGATCCAGTCAGATGCTGCAGTCCCATTTTTTTTTCCTGATTTAGTCTACAAAACATTTGTATTATTTTGACTATGAAGAAATGTATTTCAGGTATCATAAATATAGTCAGTCAAGCTCATAAATGTCAAAATGACCACTTAAAATGTATACACATTTCTAAGTGTATAAAACTTAATTCTTACTAGTACCAGTGGCAGCTGGTGAAAAATATTTTTGGTGGGGCTGATATAGCCTAGTGTATGTCTCCAACTAATCC
>NW_015151430.1:285423-289390 GCF_000732505.1 Cyprinodon variegatus
TTATTACAGCTCCAAATAGGAGTGTGAATTTGACCAGGAGGAATCCTATTTAATTGATCTACAAATTGAACAACTGTAAAGACTCAGAACAGAAGGACCCAGTATTCAAGACCAGACAGACAGTGGGATTACTCAAAAAGCACTTATTTAAATCAGGGACTGCAGATCTGCAGTGGCAGCAGCTGTGGCCTCTAAGGCTGAAATCTCTGCAAGAGAGAAACACAGGTTAGCGACCACGATAATCTGACGGAGGATGATTATGAACGTCTGTCACTAACCTGGTTAAACAGTTCAGTCTGTGCCCAGAGAACACGGTTGATTCGAGCCGGTGGGCTGCCAACAAGATGCGGCAGGGGCCATCCAGCGTGTCCCAAATGCTGCAGCCCCAGAGAACATGCAGGTGTCCAAAGCCAGGTCAGGCAAACAGATCAGAATAGGAAGATTCAGAGGTCCAGGAATCCAAAGACAGGTCAGGCAAACATATCAGAACAGGAAGGCTCAGGGGTTCAGGAGTCAAAGATAGTTCAGGCCGGGCGTTCAGACGGGAGCGTCCGGCCTGAACCGTTCAGACGGGAACAGGCAGGCTCAGTGGTTGAGAAGCCGAACAGGTTAGGATAAGGTAATCAGAAACAACTCTAATAACACTCTACACCCACTTGCTAGAGAGAACAAGAATAATCTGGGCCGGATGACTGGAAGCAACTTAAATAGATGCATGAGCAGTGATTAGAAACCAGGCAGAGTTAGACAGGTGAATGGAATGCGTAAATAAGCCAGTCATCAGTGAAAAGATCATGACAGAAACAAGGAGGAGAGTGCTTTTAAAAAATGGCCTGCTACAGTATACCAGACTATGTTTAAACTTAGGCATTAACATATGCAGGAATTTGACTAGAGACTGTTGCTTCAATGATGATGCTGAGGAGGATTTTTTGTGCCTTCAATGTGATAGTTAATATGCCAAACTTCTAAGTGACCAATTTAGGTGTATTGATATCTTCCCTAGACATAGGTGTATAACATCAAAATTCTAGGCATGCAGACTGATTGCCCCCGAAAAATTTAAAATACTGTAATAGATTTCTCTCAGAGTGCCGTTATAGCGTAGCATCGGGACAAAAAGTTGTCACAGGATTTTCTAGCTATCAAATGTTTCAAAGTCAACTGTCAGAGGTAAAATCAGCAAATGGAAATTAATTGGGAATAACAGTATATCAGGGATAGTGTAGTAAGCCAAATAAAATCACCGGTGCAGGGTATGCAGAACTTACAACTTACTGCCAAAGTCAATATCAACAGACTTCCCAACAAAATATAGCCTTAACTTCTAAACAGTGTGCACAAAGCTCTATGAAATAGGTTTAATGGCGGAACAGATTCATCCAGGCAATATATTTGAAAGAGCAAAGAAAACAATGATTAAATAACCATTTGGATACTAGACTAACAATGCAGAAATTTGTTTTTTGGAGTTAAAATTATTCCTCACTTTCTCGTGAAAATGGACTCTGGGTATGAAAACTGTAATTAGAAAAGCATCTTAACATTGTTATGGTTAAGGGGAATGTTTAGGTGTATAGAGAATGTGTCATGAAACAAGACAGAAGGACCCAGTATTCAAGGAGAGACAGTAAGTGGGATAATTCAAAACATTTATTAAAATGCACAAGCAAAACTAGAGATCTGTAGCTACTCCAGCTGGGCACCGCCCATCACTGGGAACTCTTGTTGGAGAACAACACAGGTAAGCGACCACGATAATCTGACGGAAGATGATTATCCATGTAAATCACTTATCTGGTTTAACAGTTCAGTCCATCTCCTTGGAGCGTGGTAGGATCCAGCCTGAGGGCTGCAAACTAGATACGGCTGGCACCACCCAGAGTCAGAGTGCTTATGATTTAAAGCACCTGGAGGCCTATTCTCCAAGTATTAAAAACACAATCCATTCCATTGCTGCTGAGTCTAAACACCTGTATGTCAGAAGGCTTAGAAAATTGGACCCAGAATTCAGATGAGAAAGACAGTGATAAATTCAAAGACGTTTATTGAAAAAGCTGCGGGCAGCTGCTCATCAGCTGGGGCGGGTTCACCGGATACGCTGGCAAAGTTCAGTCTATGCTCAGAAGAAGGAATGAAGTCCAGAGGAGCGGAAACCCCGCAGCTTGAAACTGAGCCAGTACCAGAGATCCAGGAGGGAAGAGGAGCAGTGATCAGAGCCAGAGCACATAGAGAAAACAAAGGATCCACAAGAAATTATCCAAGCCATGTGAAGGAGAGAGGTCCAAGATCGGCAACAGGTGAAATCCAGGTGTCTGGAAATACAGAACAGGCAAAACAGAGTAGAACAGAGGCGACCAAAACTTAGAAGTCCTGGGGCAGAAACAGGTCAAGATCAGGCATAACAAACGCATACAGAGAATTAGACTCGCTGGAAGCTCGAATAAGCTGACACCATGGGCTGGGATCCGGTGGCATAAATAGCAGAAGGAGCAGGTGGATCTGATAAGTGATAATTAGGCCAAGGTGGAGCAAAGCAGATGAGAACAGGAGTACAACCCAGCCTATGGTGCCAAGATCATGATACTGTCAGCACTTGGGAGCAGCTCACAGCAGCCCTCTCTGCTCATTGAATACAGTACATTCAGAACGATCAGTATTTTGACATCTGCAAAGTCCCAAACAACATTGAAAAATCTTAATTTCCTGAGAGCTGGGAAGGTTCACTGCTAAGTCTGATTGCTTGTCAGTAGACCTGGCTGCAGAACCCTTTATCGGGCAAGTTACCGTTCTTGGTAACTTGCGCACAACCAACAGATGGAATAATTCCAACTCCCCCTATAAGCTCCAGAAACCCATGATGTATATCCAGCCAATCAGCAAAGATCTTACTGAATGGTCATACTCATCATTTTGGCATTTGACCTATCAGATGAGACCTTGGATGCAGCAAACTTCCTAATTCTGGAGAAGTTGAAAAAGGTCCCGTTTTGGCTTGGACACTCACTCCTGAATCATGTAATGTATTATACAGACTCTTGGCAACAAGCCAAGAGCCTGTATAATACATTACATGATTCAATTATTAGCCCTGGATATGAGGGATTTTTCGGGGTATTTTTATGATCCAATAGTAGTGTTGTAGATCTAATTGTAGATCTCTAAATAGTAGATCTAATTGTAGTGAATATGGGCGATTTTGGTCAGTTTTATGATCTAATAACAGTTGTTTGGCTTTCTTTAACAACATTTTTTTGCCCGCTCTATGCAGCTGTTTTACAGCAAACACAGAGAAATTGTTTTTGTACCAGCCCACCCTGCCATCAGTGATGGCATGAAACGCAGACCCCAAAACAGTCTGTAGAAGAGATGATGGTTGCCTATAAAGGGAGGACAGCAGGCAACCTGAGGCAGTATATTAAAAGCAAGCCAGACAAGTGTGGTTTGAAGTTGTTTGCAAGGGCTTCTGAGGTTGGTGTCTTTCATGACATTGTTCTGTACCAAGGCAAGACTACCCTGGTGGCCTATTTTTTCCCCTTGTCAGCTGAAGAAAAAGCCTTAGGTGCCACCAGCCAGATTGTCGCTGTTCTGGCCAGTACAATCTCCTCGCCCATGACGTCTGCCATCTTTGCAGACAACTTCTTTACCAGACTAGAGCTTGTGAGGTACCTCAGAGACCAGAACTGTATGTACTGTTACTGTTGTTGCACTATATGCTAAGACACATTTCGCTTTATAGGACAAGAGTGTTTATCTTTTCTTTCCTTCTCTAGGTACACAGAGGCAGCAAGGGAAAACAGGATTGAAAACCCTCCACTCAAGTCCTCCAAGGAGATGGAGAAAAACAATGTCCCTCGTGGTATATCTGACTATGTCAGATATACCACAATAAAACGGTCATTCTGCTGTCAACAGACATATGGGTGGAGGCTATATCCTCAGTCAAGATGTACTGCAATGAGACTAA
>NW_015151430.1:290160-293273 GCF_000732505.1 Cyprinodon variegatus
AAAAATGAAGCAGCAGACGCGATTTTGCTGCTTTTGCTGCGTCCGATGTGAACGTAGCATAAGAGGATTAAGTCTGTGAGTTGTGAATTGATAAGAGTGACATGTTGGTTCATGTTTACTGTACCCTCCTGAAGTCCAAGAGGTGGTACCTGCAATGGTTAGCATACTCCATTGATCTTAGCCTCTGAAATGCCTGGATCGTCTACAAGTGGGACTGCTAGGACCTTGAATGCCATGTCTTCAAAAGATTTCAGAATCAAGGTGTTTGTGAGTGCCAGTAGCCTAAGGTCACCCATGACTAGATCTTGCAGAAGCTCATAATCTTCATCTGATCACCGATGACTATATTTCCCCTGCAGTCCGAGGACACCGCAGCCACACCCCAAATGAGGCATTACTATTCGATCTGTCCCTCTTCCATGTCCCTGCCCATGCCAAATGCCAGACCTGAAGGTTTTGCAGTAAACTAGGCAAAATTGTGAGGTGAAATGTGGTCTGTGGGGTCTGCAATATCCACCTCTGTTTGAAAGCACAGAGTAACTACTTTGAAAAATACCACCAGTAATCTAATGTTGCTTGATGTTATGGAATATGTTACCTGGTGTATTAACATTACGTTAAAAGACGCTAATAGGTTGTTGAGTGAAATTATTAAATTTAAAAGTTAACAAGTTAAAATATTAATAAGATTAGTTAATAAAATGAATAAGTTAATAAAAACTCTCATAAGCTACTCTAATACACTTAGTAGAAATAAGTGTTGCACCAATACCAGTATGGGGCAGGGCCCCGATCCAGCACTAAAATGGTGGTTGTCATTGCTTCTTTGTACTATTTTTTTGTTTCATTTGGATTTTTAATGTTAATGTAATCTGAAAAGTTTTATGGTTCAAAATGTTCATGTTTTACCATGATTTTTAAGCTCCTTAGGGGGCCACAAGGGAAAAAAGAAATAGTAAAATAAATAAATAAATTTGTAACTCCACCATAGTGTCTTTTTATAGTTAATTTAGCCACTCCCAAGCCCGGTTAAAGTAGGAGGGTTACTATTGTAATAAGATAAACATTAATTAAAAAATTATAAATAAATAAAAAATTAAATAAATAAATAAACAAATATTAATGGACAGAAAAAGTAGATGTATATTCTGATTGTTTTTACTTTGTCTGTCTAACGACGTTATTTCTCCCACGGCATCAATAACATGCACATCACATCATGTGGGAGATTATGCAAATTAGGCAATGATGTCATTCAGTGACTTCTAGCAACTTATAGCACAGCCAATAGCTACTTTCCTTACTGAGGAGTTGGAAACACTGGACATACATTTTTCCCATAACAAAACTAAATACTTTCTCAAGGTAATTGTTTAACCAAAGTGTCTCTGTTGTTTTGACTCTGCTTTTAAAGCAAGGGAACAACTTTGTCTAAGTTAGAACTGGGTGGACCATCATACTGTGAATGTGAATGTCTTGTTCTCCTTTACTTTGCAAAGTAAATAAAGTGACTAATGAGTAAAATCCGTCAATCTCCTTTATTTAACTGGACTGAATAGTTGAAAACTTGTTTCACACAACAGTTACTGTTCAGCATTTGTATTATTTTGCTTAAGAAGAAATTTATTTCAGATATCATAAATACATATTAATACATACATATATAAGGCTGAAAAAAAATCAGAACAGCCACTTAAAATGTGTAAACATTTATAGATGTATAAAGCGTAAAGGTTTAGTGGAGGATTTACATAAATCTTTTAAAAGACCCGCTCTCTCCACAAAATATGCACAGGAACAACCATGCACATGCTCCCAAGAGGAAACGCCTATTAAATGCATGCAAGAGCCCATTTTCTACAGTTTTTACTTGCAGGGTTGTGAATTTGATTTCTCCAAATAGCATTCCAAACTTTACATGTAGAGTAGAAAGGCTGTTAGGCACTTTTTCTCATATGACCCTTGGCCATTTTCAACTAATTCTTAGAAAGGCGAGCTTTGATGGCTGGCTGAAACCGAGGCTCACACATATTTGCCTGAAAGTGTGCATGCACACAACAAGATAGCTAATGTGATGAGCACATAGGACGGTCTTACGTAAACATATCACCAGAATGACTGAGAACAAGGAGGACCACTTGTTACAACTGTCCCTTGCCAAATGGTGTTTATGCCTGTGAAAAGCCAAGAAACATCTGATCCAAATGGTATAAAGTTGTTCATACGGACAGTGTGGATGCAATCACAGAAAAGCAATAATTAAAAATATTACTGTTTTTCTTTTATTTTCAATTGTCTCTGGATAAATTATGGGATGTGTCTGCTGTATAGTAGCAACAGGAAGGCAGTGGCAGGAAATTTTTAAAGGGTGTACAAAAACTTATAGGCACAGAAACCAGTTCACGTTCAATCTTTAATTATCAAAATGAACCTACATCTATAATTTCCAAATAAATCACTGAAGATGGAAGAGATTTGAACGAGGCCCTTGTTATTATGCACATATTCAAATATCAGTGCTGTTTAAACTAATTTATGGTTCTACAATATTTTTGTTAAAAGATTTGAGCAGTTACTCTTTTTCTTTATTTACATAGGAGACTCATAAATCAGTACCGTAACAAACCATTGAACCATTCCATCAGGGTCACAGTGGGGCTTGTGTCTGTCTCCAGCAGTCTGTGGGCTAAAGACTGGTAGCAGAAGCAGTATCCGGAGAGAACCCACGCAGGCGCAGGGACAACATGCAAACTTCGTGCATCTTGCCACATAGGACTCCTACGGGACAATCGGCGACAGTTTCTGTGTAGGAGACTCCACTGTCTGGGGCATTGATTTATTTTTTTATTATATTGTGATATTTTCATAAGAATCTGCAATGTTTATAAAAGTGTGTTTTTCAAACATAAAAAGACGTAATCATTGTTGTCATCAGGAAAGTTTCCTTTAGTTTGTTTCTTATGTGAAGGTTGCAAAAATGGAATATTATTTCCACTGTGGTTGTAGTACCGTGAAACCACACAATAAAGATGGCCAATCAAATTGTCACGATTTGTTCACTCCCACTCTGCAAGATTCTATTCAAAGGTTCATGCTACGATCATTTCTTAGAT
>NW_015151430.1:293593-297611 GCF_000732505.1 Cyprinodon variegatus
GGAGCAACATTTAACTTCATGGCCGATGATGTTTCCAAGATTTCTCACATTCAGGCAAAACAAGACAGAGGAGAATTTCTTCTTCATATTAATGAAGCTCAGCAGGATGATACCGGACTTTACTACTGTATTAAAGTCAGACAAATGGACTTCGTGTTTATGAAAGGAACCTTTGTGAAGATTAAAGGTGAGAGTAATATTTAATGTTTAATAACTCAGTATGCTCACTTATTAGTGATTTATCCTGGTTATAAGGGTTTTTTTTTTTTCCAGGACAGAATTCAGATGTACCAGTAAGTGTTGTTCTTCAGAAGCCTCCATCTGGTCCAGTTCAACCAGAACTCCCAGAGGCTTTACAGTGTTCAGTTCTGCCCAACTCAGAGAGGTCAACATGTCCAGCAGATAACAGAGTGTACTGGTTCAGAGCTGGGTCAGATGAACCTCATCCCAGTTTACTTTATTTACAAGGAAACAGCTTAGATGAATGTGAGAAGAGTTCTGAAGCTCCATCGATACAGAAATGTTTCTACAACTTCTCTGAGACTGTAGACCCTGGAACTTATTACTGTGCTGTGGCTGCATGTGGTCAGATAATATTTGGAAATGGAGAAAAACTAAATGGTATGTGGAAAAGTTTTCTAAACAACAATTATGATAAAAATGTTAAAGAATTATTATTTTAAAAAACATTTTAATATAATCTGCTTTACTTTTGTTTCATGTTTCTAGGTACTGGTGTAGAAGATTCTTTCAAAATAGTTCTGTATTCATTGTGCATAGCATTGATGATAAGTCTGGTTGTAATATCTTGGCTGATTTATAAAATTAGGAGAAACACATGTGGTTGTTGCAATGGTAAAGCAAGTTTAAAATTTTTGATTTTGAAAATATTTAGATTTAGGTTTAACATTTTTATTAATCTTTTTTTTTTTTTTGCTCTGCACACAGATCCTGTGTCGAGGATTGGTGAGAATGTAGAGGTAAGATAGCAAAGTATTTTTGTGAACTCTATATTGAGTTATGATGTTCTTTAAACTTTTATGTATTTCTTTCAGAGGAATGAGGACATTTTGATTTATTCTGCCCCAACGTTTAAGAGGAACAAAGATAAAAAAGCGGAAAGGAGAATTGTAAAGCCAACGATGGAGGAAACAGTGTACACTGATGTCAAAACATTTCGATAGTTTTATTTTTAAATTTAAATGAATTTATTGTACAAATAAATCAAACCGTGATTTAAACAATGATTTGTGAATAGCTGACTGCCTAGAGGTGGAAAATGCAACAATTTTCCATCTGTTTTTGACATTTGAAGATCCTTTCTTTGTTTCTGACTTTTCAGAAAATTCATCTAAATATGAAAATGTTTTGATTAATAGAAGCAAAAAATTAGTTGTCATAATAGTTTAAATCCTTATGTAACCACTTAAAATTTGATTGATTATTTTAATTTTACAGAAGTAATAAATGTTTACAGTTAAATTATGTTCAAAAGGACACTTTATGCAACACCTGGTAACTTAGACTTACAACTAATGTTAAAAACCTGTCTGAAAGTTATATTTAACTTTTTCCTTCACCATAAAATATGTACAAAGTACAGAAAAAGAACAAATATGAAATGTCTTAAACATTTGCAATGATCTAACTTCATAGAATAAATAATGCTGCAGATCCTGTTGGCAAACAATTAAACTGAAGCCATGTGCTTAAGTTTGGTGACATATGAGCACAACAAATGGGGGAAAAAAAAAAAAACTTAAATGAAAAATGCTTCCCCTGTTTTTTTCTGCTTGTAGTTTTGACTTGTTACAAAATCTAGGTCTAGGTTTTTATAACTATGTTTTACCATGTAAGACTCCCTAAGCATGTAAGGGAATGTGTTTATCATGATACCTTCATACCTAAAGAAATACCGTTATACCTACATCTACACAAATATATTGCAATTTTCTAGACTCACCTGTCCCACCAGACACAGAAAAATGGTGTAGATTACATCATTTATTGCCAGCGGTATGACTGGAAAGTCGATTTTGGCTGTCGGAAAATTCACTAGAAATGGCTTGATGAACTCATCACATATTTGCATATTTTGTAATGTGTTGATCCTGTTGTAGGGGACAAAAGTGATCGAAATATACTAAATATGTTTGAAATAAAAAATGTAATCTATCAATTACTTTAAGTATTTAATAATATTTTTCCTTAACAGGAGACAGCTTCATGTAAGACAAATGTTACATGCAGAAACTAGAGTTTTTGTGATCCTTATGCAAAGCTAATGCAATTGATCTGTGAAGAAATGTTCATATGTTTTATTTAATTACTATAGGTGCTTTTAAACAATGAGGGAGAAGCGATGAAGTTTGTTGGATCCATAATTGCAGTTGTGGTGGGATGCTATCGTTTCAGATTGTACCACTGAGATGTTTGTGAGAAGTTTGTATCATTATTTTAAGTTTTAGAGCACATCAGCCTGGGTCTGAAGTTCTTACACTGGCTCCATGTTTATAACAGAACAGACTTCAACATCCTTCTTTTAGTCTATAAATAACCGAGGCATCAACACCAAAACACAGGAACGTCACAGACAACTCAGGTCTTTTGGTTTAGGCCTACTGTTTATACCCAGAACTAAAACCAAACATGGAGAAGCAGCGTTTAGTTCCTGTGCTTATCTGGAAAAAAACTTCCAGGAGACTTTAAAAGTGCTGAAAGCCTGATTTCTTTTAAGTCAAAGGTAAAAATCCATTTGTTTAGAACTGCCTTTGACTGTTGAAAAGTTGTCCAACTGTTTTTGTTTTACTACCAACTTGTATAATGCTTTTCTCTTCATTTGCTTTTATTTGTCTTCTGTGTTATTGTTTAGTTCATGTAAAGCACTTACAATTGTCCTTGTAACAAATTGTGCTATATGAATAAATCTACCTTGCCTTGTCTTGCTAGAGTTTTTGAACTTTACTTGACAATTCTGAAAAAAAAAAATAAAATAAAGAAAAACGTATGTGTACCGGAAAAAGACCTTTGCCTTTTATTTCAACATTAGTAACCATATCTTTTCCAAACCATAAAGTCAGTTGTAAAAATATTTTTTTTACTTAAAAATACATTTAGAATTAACAAAGGAAACTACTGACAGCACGGTTTCACAAATTTATAGTCAGTTTATATAAAAAGGAAGAGAATGTATCATTCTCATTTTTACCCACAGGTTTTTGGTCTGCTTCTTAAAATAAAATAATGTAACACTGGTGTCGCCATTCTTCAGTTTTTCTCAACGACAAAAAATATTTTTTGTCGTTGAGAAAAACTATGGAGCTACGATTACCTATCTTTAACAATTCACACTCAACAATCTGTTCTCCTCACCTTTTCCACACCTGAACATAGGAAGGTGCTCTCCACAATTTCCAATATCCGAGGAATGACCTGCTGATGATTCACTGTCCCCTGGAAAGGAAAATAATAATGTTTGGGTTATGGTTGTGGCACAGCATACAGTTTACATAAGAAAACAAGTCCACACAAATTGACAGGGCTGAAGTTAGTTTTCAGTTGTTTGTTTCTTTAAGAATTTGAGTTGAAAAAATATTGCTACTACTTTCAGTACTACAGCATACCCCAAAAGATCCTAAGAGGTAAGTGATGTAATACAGAGATGCTATAAGTTGTCAACTAGTTGCTGTTTTCATTCCTCTATGTCTCCTGCTTTGAGTGGTGCAATTCTTTCCACTTGCACCACTCAAGCCTAACCTCATCAACAGTCTTCCCTTCCACCTGTCTCCCAGCCTTTATAAAAAGTCCTAAAACTTGTTGAGAGTCCTAGATTATTGAAAGCTCTCATTTACTGTATTTTCACGACTATAAGGCGCACTTAAACGTCTTTTTTTCCCCTCAAAATGTGCGGTGCGCCCTTTGGTGCGATGTGCCCTATGTGTGTTGTAACTGCGACTTTTGAGACCACCTCATTGAGGAGATGATGAAAGAGTGGCTGAATGTAAGGAGACCAGGTGTT
>NW_015151430.1:299826-303067 GCF_000732505.1 Cyprinodon variegatus
GCTCCCCTCCACGGTCTCACTTCTGTCAAGGTCAAGATTTCTTTGAATGAGCTGGCAGAGAGTGCATTCTTCCACCTGAAGACATTGTTCACATCCACCCCCGTTCTCCTTCATAGACAATTCTTCTTGAATAGGGCTGGGTATTTTCTCCAAAGTCCTGAATCGATTCGATTTTGATTCATACAGTTCTAAATCGATTAATTTCGATTCGATCTGTTTTTACAATAATGAAAGTGTTTCAACTGTGTTTCAAAATACTAATGTATTTTGTTTTTTCCTGTCACATTAAACACAAAGTGCAAACTTGTAAATCAGATTGTTTAAACATGAGATGTGAACAAAATTGTCTCAAAAGTGCAAACTTGTTTGTGAAAAGTGAATTAGTGAAGCCTCACTCGAGCAAGCAGATGTGACACAGCAGCCATTCATGAGCTGCATTATCTCCACTGCACAAACTATATTTGCAGCGTTGTCTGTAACAACTACAAGGTGTTTTCTGGTCAGCTCTCACTTTCACATTCACTTAAGGAAACTCCCATCTGTCAAGGAGATGGGACATGATCATGACCAGGAAGGTCTCCATGATCTTCCTACTGGCTCTGTGTCAGTTCAAGGTCCTTAATTTATCTCTAATTTTTGGAGGGAATTCTACTCTATGTGGGGAATCACTTTCAGCTTGTCCTCTTGTTTCCACCCTCAAACAAATGGAAAACAGAGAAGGCAAACCAGGAGGTTGAGACCAAGCTTCGTATGCTGTGTGATTCTGATCCTTCTACATGTAGGTGGTCACAAAATCTGCCCTGATTGGAACATACGATGAATTATCTTCCTTGGTCATTACTGGTCTCCCACCATTTTTTGTCATCTAAGTTTTTTACCCACTGGTGTTTATGATCCAGGAGAGAGAGATTATAGTCCCATAAGCTCATTCTGCAGCCATGAGCTGCCAATGGGTCAGGGGGAAAGCTAAAAAAAAGAAAAAGAAAGCAGGATGTCTGGAGCACAGTTAAGAGTTGCAAACCCCCGTTGCATTCCTGTCTCCACTATCAGGTTGCCCATAAGGTCTGCCCGCATGTGAAATTTCAGGAGTTGGCACCTCGATTCATTGGTCTATATCCTACTTCAAAGACTACAGTACTTGTGCTACATGTGAACCCGGTGACCGTTCGGCTACAATTGCCCTGCACCATGAAGATCCCCCCTTCCTTTCATGTGTCTTGTCTCAAGATCGTGTCCAAATTCAGGCCCTCCTCTGGACTGCCTCCGCCTTTCCAGCTCCCAGATGGGGAGCCCGTCTACACTGTCCGATGTATCCTCTCATCCAAGAGGGATGGTCTTGGGGTACACTACCGCAACTGGGCGGAACATGGGCCAGAGGAGCGCTTGTGGATCTTTGCAAGGTTTGTAACTGATAACTCTCTCATCAAGGAGTTCCAGTGTATCCGTCGGGAGTTGCTTTTCCCTTGCTGAACCTTACAAAGCTGTCATGAACCGAGGACAGAGGGACCCAGTATTCAAGGGGAGACAGTCAGTAGGCAAGTTCAAAACGTTTATTAAATAAACAAACAAACAAAAGCAGAGCTGTGGCTTGCGGACACTGTAGGATGGGGAGCGGGGCACAGCCTAATCACAGACACTCTGCAGGAGAAACACAGGTAAGTGACCACGATCATCTGACAAAGGATGATTATCTGAGTTGGCCACTTACCTGGTTTAACAGTCCAGTCCTAGAATGTCTCCGAGTGCTGCAGTTCCAGAGGACATGCTGGAAGCTGATCCTGGTCAGGGATCCAGAACAGACAGGAACAGACAGGGGCAGGATCCAGATCAGGCAGGAACAGAAACAGGTGGCAGGATCCAGACTTCCAGGCATCCACAGGCTCCCATGAGGGTTCAGAGTCTGACAGGTGGTCACGCACAGGAGCAGACAGGATCAGGTGCAGATGAACAGGCTCAGTGGAAGAGGGTAGCCGAGACAGGACGTGGAACCAGAACTTGAAGCAGGACTTTGAACTAGTCTCCTCCCTGGAGCCAGGCTTAGTGAGATAAAAACTGGACCTATCCGCATATAGAGCCAAAAACCCAGAGGACTCCGCGGGGGAGGAACAGTGGACGATCAGGAGACAAGAAAAACACAAAAACCTCTTTCCACTGGCCGCCAGGATCCAGGACATGAACCAAGAATCAAAATAACAGACAGGCTAACAGAAAGACAAATAATGATCTGGCCCTGAATGCTCAGGCTGAACTGAATATAAACCAAAGGAAACAGGTGAAAGGAATTAATGATAATTGAAGCAGGGTGCGAAAACGACAGGTGAGAGAAATAACCAATTAGGGGGAGCAAACAGGCCAGATCATGACAAAAGCCTTTTGATCTCTGGATATTTACCATGTCTATGTCTCCTGACCAACGCCTTGGCTTGACCCCTCCATGTGTCTGACCCCTCTCTCTGTGCCATGACTCCAGATTTTAGCCTCCTCCTCAGACATTCTGCACAATTCAGTTCTTTTGGATCCAAACTTTTTTATGTTTCTGTACCTTGTTGTGCCATATGCCATGATCATGGTCTTTTGACATTGGGAACCAGTGTCCATATTTCATCTTGACATGATGACCAGTGGAAAACACGCAGGTTTGGTGAATAACAGCTGGGGGACTTCTGCAGCCCCCCCTTTCAGCCAAGACCTCCACAGGCAAGTCACATGGCAGCCCACAGAGGTGTGAACAACCCCCCACCCCCACCCCCCATGTGAGGACAGACAAAACCACAGAGCATTTCTTCCTCTCATTCTTCCTCTCTTTGCCTCCTGCGCTCTGTGCCTCTTCTCCCTTGCCCATGCTGGGGCTTTGGCTGGTTCTTCTCAACAGTGGAGATGCAGGCCCAAGGCGACCCAAATCACCAGAATCACCAAGGATCGGTCATTGTGGTAACCTTTCAAAACCAAACTACTGCAAAACAGACCTTTTGCAACAAATTTCTCTTGAGTTTCAGAACTTATAGAGCCAGACTGGAGAGAAGGCCTACCCTGTCTTGATGAACGACTGAGACAAAGATGACCCCTGCTATGTGAGACTGAGACAAGGAAACCCCTGGTTGTTGCTTCCCTGACTGCTGAGCTGCAGCTGGATGAAATTCAAGCCCTCCAATGGACATGGGAAAAAAGGTTTGCAGGTCTGGCATGATTAGGGACAGAACAAACAACATATGTTTACTGTTGAGTAAAGACAACGCTAACA
>NW_015151431.1:0-25030 GCF_000732505.1 Cyprinodon variegatus
TGCTTCCAAATTTGTCTTTTTCCCAGAACTTGTTGGGATTTTGGACATTTCCCTTAGCATTGGATTGATTTTTCCAGGACATACACTCTTTGTAAAGTTCTCTGCTGTTTATAAGATTATCTTTAAACCACTCTCCTTTATCAGGACTGAATGACGTTCAGTTTGTGTTGTAAGTCAGCAACAGGAAACATCCATTTGAAGTAAAACACTGAAAAAACTGCCGATTTCATTGTTGTTAACTTTAAACTAAGTTGGGATCCCAGCACAGAGCCCTGGGTAACACCAAAACTTATTCTGTAGTTTTGTGTGTTTTAATTTCAGAGGAACTGGTGAGATGTCAGATGTTTTTTGTTTTTTTTGAATAAATTCTTTCTAGGATCCCATCCAATATAAATTGCCAGTAGCAGCTGCTTCTCTTAGCTCATGCTTTGACACAATAAAGGTCTTTGTTTTTGTTTTTTAGGTGATCCAACTGAGCGTTATCAATTCGTGGGTTTAATTAGCAAAAATAGTCTAAATAGCAGAACTGGTCCTATAGAGCAAGTATAGGTGTACCTTTTTTTATTTGTTCATTTGACTTAAACATTTTTTTACAGACTGATTGAAAGCTGATTAATCTTGTATGTTGCATAATGTAAAGTTCACGATTTTAATTTACTCTTCTATTTAAATAATGCATTTCTTCCAAAGGTTTGGGGTTCTTTGCCACAAGTTTTTTTTTTTTTTTTTCTCGTTCTGTCCTAATTTAAAATAAGTTATTTATCAGCTTCACCTCTCAAATGGTTATCTGGATGGATTTTTATTCTGCTCACATTTAGAGCACTTGATGAGGCAGAACAGCCTGCTTTGAGATGCCACCTTACTGAGGCTCCAGCGTTATTAGGACCTTCTGAAAAGCCACTGAACTATCTAAAAAATGCAAAAACTAGCTCAGACCCGGGCTGTTTCTCCCATTCATTAAAATGTGACATTTTAAAGATGATTTCACAGGACATAGAGGCAGCGTGGAAGTCTCTTCACCTGCTTGACCGTGACTTTTTTTCAGGCTTCATATTCTTTTTTTCCCCTTCCTGATCTGTATTTTTCCTCCTCTTCTTCTGATAATTATTATTGCTGCAGTTAGCCCTTTAGCACATCCTCTTGAGAATGCCACCCACGCATTTTCTCTGCACCTAATGAGAGGCAGAGCATGTGACAAATATGCCTCAGAGAAAACTTTCATCAGAGTTTTCGATGCGGTTCAAAGTGCACTTCTGTGTCCCGACCCGTAAAGTTTCTTATTTGTTATCTCCTCCCAGGCTTAATGTGTCGTATCAGAATTGGAAATTTCTCCGGCCAAGTTGGCAGCGTGCGGAAAACCTAAATCGAGGTTTTCAGAACTTTTCTGTGGAAAACGAACGGTTTACGTAGCCAAATCTGCAGCCTTATCTTTCTGCTTTTTAAAGCCAAGTTTGAAACATTTGTCAGCTTGGAAATGAGCAATTTTGTCTAAAATCATCATAAAAATTTAAAAAGCATCTTTTAATGATCTGCATACAATCAGATCTTTATTTCAGCTCATTATCTCATTCAGTTAGAGCTTTAAATGTACAAGTGATCGATGATTTAACAAAATAAGAACTGGGTGCAGAAATGAGGCTGTTGATCAATATGCTCAAATGTTTTCATACACCCCATTAATGTTTGGTTAAACATCTATAAATGAACAGGCTTCATAATTCTGACAGAATATTTGATTTTCTTCCTGTTTAAATTCATTAACACAGGATTGGCTTTTAAGTAAAGTAAGTAAGATCATTCATTTCCAACATGGCTAAGATCACAGCTTAGTAGCAAAAACCTGTATAATAATATCTACCTCTTGATTTCAGTAGATTTGATATAATTTTATTATAGATTAAGAAAAATGAATAAAAGCCTCAAACAGCCATTTTATCTCTGCTATTGGGCATGAATTTGCCCTATCGGGGATTAATAAAGTATCTATAATACATCTATATAGAATTAAAAAACACTTCAAAGAAAGCCTGAACTAATTTTTTTATCAATTGCTTAACCAAATTCATAAAACTCATCTGATATAACATTCTAGATATGCTTTAGAAATCAAAACACATTTATCCCTGAATTTCAGTTAGTAAAAAATGCTGTAATTATAAATTAATATATATTGAAATATGAGAAAAAGCCCAATCACTGTTATTAAATAAAATAATATTGAAATAGATATATTTCTATTGAATTAGGGTAAACCATTCAGAACTTCAGCTATTTCCATTTTATTTTCTGTTTTTGTTTTGTCATCTGTTTCTTTTTCAAACAGGTAGGTGAGTTAAGAAAAACTTATTTAGGAAGACGACTTCATTTTGGAGCATCAAATTTTAACCATCGGGTGAAAACTGCCCTAACCTCCAGATAAAAGGAAAATTGCAGCAGTCAAGCACAGCAGAGGGAGCATCATGCTGTGGGGCTCTGCAGTTGTCAGCAGCATTATTTAATAAAGCGGAGGGCATCATGACCAAATACTACTTCAAAACCTTTTAACTTAACCAATGAAAGCTAGACAACTGAAATATGGACACACCTGGTTGTTTCCCAAAAAATAAAAAAATAAAAAACATGAGCTGTTTAGGAAAACTTCTCAGCTTTAAACCCTGCTGTCTGTGTTGTCGGTTTGAAAGTTTAGTTCAGAGGAACAGTACCAACAATGCCACACATGCACCATTTTACCAGAAGTATTGGGTCACTACACCAAACCAATGAATTCAGACGTTCCATTCACGTTCATGGCTACATGTGTATGAAGGTTGGTTTGGAGAAACTTGACTTGGTTTTGGAAAGCCTTTGGGTTTAATTAGAGCAAATACTGCAATTCTGGTTTCCTCGTCTATGAGAAGATGTTTACAGAAATGTTAGAGCTGTTTTTGGTGGAAACTGGGGCGCATCAACAGATATGTCCCTATAGATTAAAACAGGACGTCCTCAAAGCTCATGTAGATCTAAAAATAGACAAATACTTTTGGTCAGATGGTATATGTACATCATTTTGAGAACAAACCAGTCCGCATTGCAAGTTGTTAACCCAGGTCCTGTTTTCATTTGAAGTAGTTTAATCATTAAAGTTGTAGGGAAGTCATATTTAAATGTCAAATCATTCTGGCTTAAACATGTATATAAATGTACTCTTTATTAGACCATATTGTCCCAAAGTTTAGAAAAATCTGTCCTAAAATCTGTATTTTTTTTTTCGTTGTCTTATGCAGGCCAGCTAGGTATAAGTCGGCCTGTACACCTAAATTCGGCCAATCATATCAACGGTCATCTGTCAGTCACATTTTTTCAGTCATAGCATCTTGATTAATGTACGCAACGGTTGAAATAAGAATAATTTCCTTTCCCATTGACTTCTATTCTAGTGTTTACGGAGATGGACCTCTGTGTCTTCAGTAGGCGTAGAGCTAACTAACTGGCAGCGTTGCGAGGCTACACCAAACCAAGCTTCTGCCGCCCTGGCGTCCTCTTCCACAACAACTTTGTCCCCACTTTCCTCCTCTAAATAAAACGTGTGACGGAGGAGACTCACCCACGACCTCCGACACAAAACTCTCCTCTTCTTGCATGTTTCCGCTGTCCGTAGCGTTCCTTGACAATGTCGTTACCGTCACAAATTTTCTGCTAACTGGTCCTACTGTAGTTTCCCATTGGGAACCTACTAGCACTAAGTTGCTAACTGGTTAGGAAGATGCTTCCAACAAACCGGCCACAACCAAACTTGCTTGCGAACCTTCGGCCACAACAATCCTGCCCCCTTGATAATCGACCAATCACATTCACTTTATTCACTCGTGTAAAGTTGGGCACCGATCGGGAGAATTCGGAAATCCAAAGGTTGGAACAGCCGTTTACCTTTAAAGAAAGGTTACGAAACAGTTCAGGTAGTCTATGCTGGTGAAGATTCTCAGTCATCCAGGTTATATTCATTCCAAAACAGTTTAAAAAATCCACTGGAATTTGTTTTCCAAGTTTGAAGACGTTTCGCATCCCACCCGGGAAGCTTTTTTACATTAAAAATGTCTGGATAGTGTTGACTTATATAGAGAAGCCCAACAAAGCCTTGTTATGGCTTAGAAAACATGCAAGTTGAACCGCAAAAACAGTTCCATCCCTTAGGAACGAGGAGTCGTTCAGGTAATCATTTAAAGCCCATAATAGGTGTATTCAAATTTCTGCACATTCATGGTTATATCTCATTCATTCTTATTGTCTCTAATGCCTGATTTTATAGATTTCATTCAGAAGTGTTTGCTTGTAATTAAGCAATCAAATCTAACACCTATTGGGCCGAAACCAAACAAACTCAATTAAATCTTCCTCGTTATTAGTGAAAATTCAACACAGGAATCATTTAATTGCAACATCTGACCTAAAACACAGCCCGACACCTGCTTTGAAAACTACCGATGGTGTAATTTGTGTCTTAATTTGCCTCCTTCGCCCTGTTGGAGGCCGACCCCGTCCCTTCACACCTCTTTCCCTTTTTATCTGTTCTCCTTGGTTGACTTCTCTTTTGTCCCACCCCTCCTCTCTCCATCTCTTTCCCCGTTCCCAGATAACTTCCCACAGATGGCTCATCAGAAGCGCTTCATTGAGCGGAAATACCGTCAGGAGCTGAAGGAGATGAGACGGGAGCGAGAGCGTCAGGAAAAGGAGACCGACGAGGCGGCGGAGGGCAGGAAGTGACGGCGCCTCGTTTGGTGGATCAAGGAGCAGAAAAGTGGCAGCAGTTCAAGGGAGAGTTAGTGAAGACGAGGTACTGCAGGTACTGAGATGCTGTTAGGAGTCAGAGAGAGAGATGTCATGTTTGACTCTTCAACCGTCGCCTTCTTGTTTTCTAAAACTGTGGTTGGAAAGTACTTTTCAGAAATGTGTTACAGAAACAAACCAACAATAAGAAATAAAGTTTTCATAAAATTGAATATGAGATGTTAAATAAATAAAGTTTTAAAATGAATCACCAGCAATCTGCTTTTATTTACTTCTGATGAGACAAAAACTCTAAAGAGGGTCGATTACACCAACAGTGTCACCATCTGCTACTTATCTGCCAATAATAATAATAAAAAGTTTTCCACCCTTCATTCATTTTTTTAATCATCTCACTTGAGATCCAATTGGCTGTCTCACTGATCTTAATTATAGATTGTCTAATTAACAATTTCCCCGGCTCTGTCGCCTCTGGATCTAGCTATTTAACAACGGCAGACATATTAATAACTTATCTGTGTTGAGTTGAGTCTTTTATATTGAGATTCATTACGGATAAAGCGTACATACCTGTGAGGGCTGGAGAGTGTCTGGTGTGCTTTTGCCTGCGGCTGCCGTCACATTTTTCAAATTAAAGTTTCCATCCGTCAGAGTTGTCTGTTTGGCAAGAAGACCTCATTGAGACGGACTCATTTTAAACATATTTAATCGTGTCATATAAATATTCAGTACAAAATATCACGGTTTACAAAGCAGAGTGATGAATGGCCGGTCACGTCGGGCCCCCCTTAGACTACCACTAGTTCTCGGATCGTTTCTACATAAACAAAACGTGACTGCTGAACCACATTGCCACCGACAGAGTTATAGCATAGAAGAGGCGAGGCCCGAGGGCAACCTCGTCTGCACATCAACAACCACAGATCTACTGCATCCGCACTTCAGTGTTTCCAACCAGTTCCCTCAGAAAGAACCTCACACATTGGAAACAAAAAAATAAAAAAAGTGGTGTGGCTCATTATTATGGAGGCAGTTTCATTCGTTGTAAAAACACAAACAGTTCTCAGTGTTGGTGATATGCTTATACCCCATATGAAAACAGCAAATATGAAAACCAAAGGGGACACTTAGAGATTCTGAGCTGTGTGGTGTAAATCACGGACAAACTGTAGCCGAAAGTCACAGCTCTGTTAAAACCAGCTAGTTATCCTTCTCATTTTTAGCTAGCCTTAATAACAGAGCAACCAGAAATGTTGACAAAATAAGAACCGTTTGTCTAAAAAAATTTATTTGTTTGCAGGATCTGACTACCAGACTTGATGAATGTAAACTGCTAACACAGCTAGCTTTAGGTTGCTAGTTGTCCCTTTCAACATGTGAAAGAGCCAAATCATTAGCATGTTGAAAGCTAATAAATTAGCAGAACTAGCATTAGGAATGCGCTATGGTTTGCACTGTAATTTTTGAGTCTAGCAAGACAGTCAGTAACATGGTTTTATTAGCAACTGCCTCAAAGTTATAATGATAATATATGGATAATAATAATAGAACCAACCAAAAAGTCATTTTGTATCTAGGAAATTGTTCAAAACAGTACAGAGAAACATTGAAAGGCTAATTGTGTGCTATCTGGATGCTAATTAGTATAACCCGTAAGCTGGATAGTGCTAAGTAATAATTGTAATGCTAATGATGCTAATTCCTAGTACCGTTATGCTAAAGACCAGCTTGAAATTGTGACTGTTATTAACCTTCTCCCTTAAAATGATCAACAAAAAGGAAAGTCTACTGGACCACATATAAAAAGACTCGTAGCTCTTTGTCTGAATAGCTGTCCCAGTTTAGATCGAGCAAAGGGAGATGTTGCTAACTTTGAGTCGTGTTAGAAGAGCTCTTCTGAACATAAGATTACGTTACCATCGTAAGACCGACACACTGAAATGTTCTCGGTTTTGTCCTAAAATGCTAGCTAACAGAAGATAATTCAACTTTTTTTCCTCAGGGGTTCTCATTAAATACTTGCTGATTACGATCATCATTAGCATGTGGAAAGCATCATTAGCATGTACGTATTGATGATAACGTTAACATTTTGTGTCTGCTATAACATATTTATCGTTTTAACTGTGCATTTCTATGACAGAGTGTTAGGGCCAAGCTAGAGATTTTTTTTCCCCTTCTATTTTGAGAATAAAGTTGTAAAATTACGGGAATAAAGTCGTAACATTACAAGAAAAAAGTCACAACGAGAATAGTCGGAATTTAGTAGGAGATTAAAGTCCCAAAATTATGAGAAACAAGTTGACAAGAGACTATTCTGGTAATGTTACGACTTTATTCTGGCAATGTTACAACTTTATTCTCGTAATGTTACGACTTTGTTCTAGTAATATTACTTTATTCTCATAATATTACGACTTTATGCTGGTAATGTTACGACTTTATTCTGGTAATGTTACGACTTTATTCTGGTAATGTTACGACTTTATTCTGGTAATGTTACAACTTTATTCTCGTAATTTTACGACTTTATTCTCGTAATGTTACGACTTTGTTCTCGAAATAGAAGAAAATATTATCTTTAGGCTGGCCCTAATACTCCGTCATACATTTCATTGCAAGAATCTAATCCAATGTTGATTTTTAGATTTTCAAATTGGCAGACTCAACTAGAACGCCTTTTTAAGTCAAAGGTTTCTTTAGCACCCGGGCTTCAAAAGCCAATATGGCTGCCATATTTATATAGCGGTAATAGCGGCAATAATGAGCTACATTTCCATTCTAAACACAAATCTGCCATATATGGTATTGGACTGCCTGTTATTAAAGATTTAGCTTCAGTAATTGAATCGCAGATGTTGGCATGTTACATTGACCAAAGAGTTATATTGATTAGATTTATAACAAAAAAAAATAAAACCATGATACTGTTAGTTTTATCTTGGTAAAAGCTAATTATCCTTTTGTTTTCTGCATGCTATAGATGATTTCCTATACATTTTCACCTGAGGTCGTTGGGACCACTGTATGCGATGCCAGCTTTTCATTGGTCACCACTGGTTGCTGAGTTATCAGGGTTAGCCTGAACTATCTATAAAATAAACCTCTAGCTCTTTGTATTTAGCCTAGGCGCTATATAGAGTTCAACTATTTTCTTGGAGGCGGACCAACAGATTTGGTGCAGTGATGGCCCTTTGAAGTGTTGATGACTTAATGCTTATCATAGCAACACTGCTTCAGCCTGAAAACTCACAATGAGAAGTTCAGAGGAAAGCAAATAAACAAAAGAGCGCACAGCTCTAGTAGCCTCTCATAGTTTTCCAGCCTCTATAATCAGCCAGTGTGTTTAATAGACTGCAGCATTACAGATGGAGAGAAGAAAGTAGCTCTGTGGCAATTATGCCATGGTGTTATTTCTGTTCTAAATGTCTGACAAATGTCAGCCTCTTCACAGGTTGGCCTTTTGTTAAAGCGAGGGCAGAGCATGTTGTACCCATGTTTTTTTTTTTCTGTTTCTGCTGATACGTATGACTTTGCCCTCTCAGAAACAGACACAAGGCTGAACTCAGAGCTGTTTACTCATCTTTAGGAGGTCCTCAATGAACTCTGTAACGCCGCAGCTCTAGGATGGTTTTCCTTTGTTTCATAAATCGCATTTAAAGCGAACCTCTCGTGTGTCCTCGTCGATGCGCTGACCTTCTCCACGAGCCGAGGACAATCTTCTGGGTTTAAAAGCCTAATTCTGCTCCGCTCAAAGGTCAGGTGCCCCTTCGATAAGCATCTTTATGGAGGAGGCTGGAGGTCCCGCAGGAAATCAGCTGGGTAAAGCCGAAGCGTTTGCTCTGGCTCCGGAGCGAGGTACAGTGCATGTAATTAGGACTACAGCCATGGGAGGCGTTTTGTAAAGGAAAATACTGGTGATCTTTGCTTTTTGGCACATCTCTATTGCGCAACTGCCTGAGCAGGGCAAACAGACTCGCACGACACTGTAGATTTTCTTTCTTGCTTTCAATGATCTAGAGGGCAGCAATTTTTAATTTTGAGGGGAAACATTCATCAAATATTTTGAATCATTCTGACTTTTATATCAAAATAAAAAAACACTTTATAATAGAAAAGACTCTGTAAATTCAGGATAGATCAATTTAACTAAAGAGTTCCACTTTCTTTAAATATATCAACTTTGTAGAGACCTACCAGCTCCACCTGATCCTTGTTACATCATTAAATCTTCATTGTTACAATTTCAGTCTAACAATGAAGTTTAATAGATTGATTACACAGAGTGACGTCTTTGCAATGTTTATTTCTGTTAGCCAATAAGAAAAATGTAGTTTATACCAATAAAAAAGGATGTTTGAGACAGAAATGGCCTACAGATGAGAACGTTTACTAACAGTAGCAGTGTTTTTCAGACTCCGATTTTCAACTGAAATTCAAATTTATCTGTTAGAAAGCGATGCGGAGCACCAAGTATTGGTCAATCAGGTCTTTAGGTCAGGTAAGAATCAAAATCATAATCCTTCATAGCTACACTTTTCCCTTTGGGCTTCCACATTCATCCCTCTATCATGTTTTCCCTCCACTAAATTTTCCATTGTTTGCTATTAGTTATTTTAGCAATGACATCTTGTATCTTTGGGGATATTTTCACGTTTTGTGGGAGTGGCCACAAAACTTAACTTTTTTATTAGCCTTTATCAAAATTTAACAGAAAATGTCAAGTGTAGGTATTTATAGATTTCTTTTAATGTAATTTTCTGAAATAGAAACAGTTTTGGATCATATTCTAATCTATTAAGATGTACCTGTAGTGTAGTTATAACTCAGTTTCACTGAGAAAGGTGCTACAGAATTTTCTTCTGTTCTAGGAGGAAGAATCAAACACCACATAAAAAGTTCTAGCCAAGGTAAAACAGGACAGTTTTTCAACTTTTTGGACCTTTTGTCTCATGAATTTAGCAAAAAAAACAATATTTTCTTCAGTGGATCAGAGAGAAACTGATGACATTCCTCCATATTGAGGAAATATTTGGTATTTTAACTCAAAGACCTCAGAGCTGCTTACACACAGCTTCTTGTGAAGGTTTGACAAACTGTACCTCCTGGATGAATTGAGTTGGATTCAGGTCAAACTGGAGGTGAGATAAAAAAGAAAACTGTACAGCGGATTGTATCATATAACCGTACATACACAAGCTAAGATAGAACTCACAATATGCAGCATTTAGTTTAAGTCTCAGAAACACTGAAAAATACGTCGGCATATCTGTAGGTAACCAAACTGCTTGTAGGGAGTCCGTAAGTCACAGGCAGCTTTGGAAAAAAAGAAACAACCAAATAAAATCTGTCGATATATTTGGGTCTGGTTTGGACCCTGTTTACACACACAAAAAGAGTCTTCACTGCGTCCCTGCAAAAAACGCAACTAACACTGACTGGACACACAAAGCCTACGTCTGGTCACCGGAGGGACGACAGGACGCCGCCGGCCGGTTCTTCTCAACGTTCCACCGACGGCGTGTCCGCAGGGCCAAACCGCCTGAACGTTCGGGTTTTTACGCCACGCTTTCCGTCCGTGTGCCAGGCTCTTGTTAGGAGTCGCTGTCGTCGCCGCCGTACATGTCCGCCAGCTTCTTAAATCGGGGCCCCCACTCGCTCAGGTAGTTGTAGTCCTGGTCGCCCTCGGTGGTCACCGACTCCAGCGAGCTGAGGGACTCCGCCACGGAGCCGTTTCCCTCGTAGGCGTAGGTGGCCAGCGAGTCGTAAGGCGGCGCCGTCGGGTCGCTGTCGTTATCCTGCAGCCGCTGGTTGATGAAGTCTCTCACGTCGCCGTTATTGTCCCGGCTCGGCGGCGGCACCACGGGCCGTCGAACCGGAGGGTAGAAGGTCTCGGGGATGATGTCCCGCCTCTGTTTGCTCTCCTCGATGGCCTCCGGGTTGCGCAGCGTGCAGATATCAAAGGCCTGAGTGTCCTCCTCTCCTCCGCCCTCGTCGTTGTAGCTGACGACGTTGTCCCTGACATCCTCTTTGGAGATGATCAGAGGCTCCTTCTTCCTCTGCCTCCTCAGGGCGGCGAACAGCACCACGATCACTGCAGCAGAGCAGAAACAAAGACAACTCAGACTCTCACTCCCTCTGCTGTGAAGGCCGCTGACCGTCCACAGGGAATTGCTGTTTTCCTCCACTGATGTTCAGGGACTTTGTACATCACAATCTGGTAGCAGAGAGATGCATTATGCATCGGTTCTCGCTCAGGGCCACCACTTCTACACAACATGGAAGAACCTAGAGCATCAGCTGCATCTTAGCTTCTGAAGATCAGATGCAGGCCTCTTTGTGCTCGATCAAACATGTTTAACCATCTGATCCAGCAGAAAAAAATACAAAGGTTCCCGTCTACCTCAGTCCATGACCTGCAGTTAATAATTCCCTCTAAAAATATATCTTAATAAAAAATGACTTCAACTTTAAATTAAAATCACAGACAGGAAATGACACCTCAAAAAGTGTCTGATGACTAACAATGTGATCCCAACGGGTTCGCTGCAGTGATTAGGTTTTTAAAGTTCATTTTACTATTTTAAAGGAGAATCTGCTTCTAAAACGGAAACCTGATCCAGATCAGTTCTTTATCAATGTGCTGATGTGTAATACTAGAAAATATTTTTTATAAAAGCCTCTGGTCTAAGCGAGCGAAGGGTTGGTACAGTCACTACTCCATCCGTATCATCAGATCATTGGCACATGTGCAATTTTATAAAAAAATCCTAAAAAACATTTTCCCTCCTTGAAAATAGTAAGCATACTAAACTATAATGTGTTAAAGGCTAATAATATTTCCTGAGAATATAAAATGCATTAAAATCCTTCCTTTTATCAGTCCACTCTGCCCGATCTGTACCGGAAGTTGGATCCTACGCTACTTCCGGGAGCTAACTTTCTCCGGTTTGGATTTAAATATAAATCTATTATTTTTGAGTTTTATTTTTCCCTTTTGTGTTAACCGTATGGTATAAAGTGTGCAATCTAAAGAAAGAAACAACTTAAATGCAGACTGCTCCGAGCTTGTTCGATGATGACTTCACACAAAAAACGGAGAAATGTTGAAAGCATCAAATCGTCCCAGAAAAGTCATAAAACATTTTTTTTAAAGTTGTTTATTAGCATTATTTGATGAGTTAAGGATAGAAATAAGTCATTTTAGTACCAGAATTAGATTATTTATGGCCCTCCGCATGTATATCTGGTTGTGCATACGTAAATGAGCTGATGGATTAGCAGCACATGTAGCAGTCGGGCTAACTTTCTATCCTGCTGTTTCTGCTGCTTTGAGATGCCTGAGAAAGTTCCAGATGGACAGAGGTTTGTTCATCTAGATTAGGCTCTGCCCCTTCTCCATCTGTTGCTATAAAGTAAATTAAAAAAAGGAGCAGAACCCAAATAGAAATATTTGGAAACTGATTTTTAATTAGTCAGCTTTTACTCTAAAGTATAACTTAAACCATTTAGCATTAATAATAATCATTTAACTACATTAAAACATAAAAATGGGTTTATTTTAGCCACAAATCCGCCAATGTATCCCTTTACAGGCAATATTTTCATTCCTTCAAACCAGGAACATCTGAGGACGGCATGAGCTGCAGCTTCTTTGATGGAAAAAGTTTCTTAGATGCAAAGAAAAAGGAATAGATTGCATGTTTTTCAAAGAGCTTTGAAGTCTATGCAGACCTAAGATGGTCTTCACTTTAATTCAGTCTGATTGTTTTCTTTTCGACCTGCTGATCACCAATCAGAGCCATTATTTGGCCCGTTCTCTAATTAAAGGTAAAACATTAATATACGTATGTGATGTTTATTCTGTAATAAGAAAAGTCTCAAAAGAGCCAACAAGTGACTCTAATGATCAAATAATTTATTCTTTAGATGGATTAAAGTCTTTTATAACAGAGTGAGATTATTTTATTTTTAGCCAGGTCATCCTTCATCATAATGAGTCCAGATGTTAGTGTAACCTGCTAGGATTTATCACAATCTATCAATTGCCGTTTTAATATATATTTGAAATGTTATTCTAATTATCTCTTCACCTTTAAAGGTTTGTTTTTCATTCTGAAACCAGTTAAACTCTGATGCTGTCAGTCACTGTTGCCTCAAACTAAATTACGACCACAGCTGCTGCTCCTGACGCGATAATCCGCCCACCAGAGGAGACGGTTCAAATTAAGAAGTGAAATATGAAACCGCCTCTGAAACACCTGCCAGGGCTCAGACTCCTGCAGCACAACTCACTGAGCAGAATGACGACGCAGAGCAGAATGGCCACCAGGGCGCCGGTGCTGAGCCCCGCCCTCGCCGTCAGCGCTTCGGGGTTGCACAGCTTCATGTTGCCCTCGCGGTCGCAGGTGCACACCCTGATGGTGAGCGTGTTGGTGCTGCTCTGCTCCGGGAACTCTCCGTCCGTGATCACCACGGGAACGTGGTAGATGCTCTTCTGGAGGCTGTTGTAGCTGTTCCTCCGGGTTAGGATCCAGGCGGTGTTATCTGGGAAAGATTTAGGGCATCACTAATAAAGCATTCACCTCCTAAAAAGTATTCACACCCTTGAGTTTATTCAAGGATGTGGAAAACATTCCAGCTAAACCAAATGTTTTTCTTTCTTATTCTGTCATTTAAACTCCCAATTAAAATGCACTGAAGTTTGTGCTGATGTGAGTCTTCACCCCCCGCATTAAATAAAATGTTTGTACCTTTGTTGTCACGAACAGAGAAGTTTGCCTTGCCGTTGGCCTCTGGGGCCAGACTGAAGACGAAGCGATGGCCTCCGAGCGGCTCGTCGGGGTCCGTCGCGCTCACGGTCTGAATCCTCTGGAAAGATGGAGGCAAAAAAATTAAATCTGACGTTATTTATTTGATCTCAGAGTAAGAAGTACTGAACAGTGAAATGTAAACACACAAACATTGATATTTTAATATGACGTTTTGGGGTCAAAGTTCACATCTACACCCAGATCGGACCCACTAAACCTCAAAATCACTTAATAGGAAACAATCACTGCCATCAATCAGTGTTATTAAGCCATTTCTGAAGCTTTGGGAACAAGAGGAGCATTAAAATTACTCCAAGACTGCGTGATTGTCTCATCCAGGAGGTCACCTGACCTCTATTCATTTCTGCATGTAATAGTTTATCTTTTACTACACTGTTAAATGAGTAAAAAATAACAAATTTTTTTACTGCAGTTTTCTCATCAGTCACACTTCAAAAGTCTCCCTAGTTTGAAGGAAGTTTCTTCCTCCAGCTGCATTAAATGAGGCCTTCGTTTATCTGCGGGACAATCCTTCATCCAACTACGTCTGAAATAAAACCATGAAAAGTGGCCCCGCCTGCTCTCTCATCTGACGTATTTATACATTATCTCCTTATTTACAAGGCCAGGTTGTCATGTGTCCCTTTTTAACATGCACAAATCATAAAATAACACAGCGGTGGGACATAAATTCTGTAGATCAATGCCACCTTCACTGACTATAAACCGAAACAAAGATTTTTAAAGAAGCAAAGGAAATGGACAGCACAGGCGACCTCCTGATGTTTAGGTTATTTATTATAGAACAAAACGCGGTGAAATAAGATAGTAATGCTGTTAAACTATTTTATCTTTATCACATTGTCTGTGCCTCTAATTAGAGATGGCTTTAGTTCAAGCTTCTGATTATTGGCACGTTTCTGTCAACATCAGCTGCTGCTGTTTATTGAGATTAAAAGGACGAGTTTGGTCACTGGGGATTCATGAAAACAAGTGAAGGGCAGAAAGAAAATGAACAGTCCTTCTGATCGTAAACATAGAACAAGCTGACCATAATAAATGAACACATTGTACTGCCTAAGCCACTTTATGCTTGTGTTTTTATTATTCTCCAGCTGTTTCTAATGGGGTTTTGCTACAGATGGTCTTTAAAGTCGTACGGAAGCGGCTGCTCCAACCGCTGCCCGACTTTACACACGTGAATAAAGTGAATATGATTGGTCGTTTATCAAGGGGGCGGGACTGTTGTGGCCGAAGGTTCACAAGCTATTTGGTTGAGGTCTAAGCGAGCGAAAACAAAAAAATCAAAAAAGGAAATTCACCCCCTAATGCTAGGCTAACAGTTACTCTTACTAACAGGCAACTTCCAGCCAGGGGAACAATACAATGCTATTCTTTTTTAATTTTAGTTCTTTCCATACTTTACTTTACTAAACATTTAGAAAAAGAAACAGAACAAAACAAGGGTGGTCTAGTAGTTTTATTATTACTGTACATCACTTTTCCTCACTATAGATTAGCTGCAGACATTACAGCTAATACAACTTAAAGGTATAGAGGAAAATCTTTTATTTCCAGGTGGATCATCTAAATAAGTGGTCATCCTAATTGTCAATCATTCTGGTGATGTTTACATAAGGCCATCCTACGTGCTTGTCTCATTAGCTATCTTTTTCTGCGCATGCGTACTTTCAGACGTATATCTGTGGTGAGCTACGGTTTCAGACAGTCATCGAAGCTCAACTTTCTCTCTGCGGTTCTTTGAAAATGGCCGAGGGTCGTAAGAGAAAAAGTGTCTACGAAATATATGAGAAGAAAGGAAAGGCCTCAGAAGAGGCAGATATATCCCAGAATGCTTTGCGCAGAGAGCTCTCCTCGCAAAGCATTATGGGATTCGCTGTCACCATAGGCTGTCGCTACCCGACAGCGGAAACCAATAACACAGGTACTGCCCAGTGGAGGAGGAATTACGTGACCAATGGAGCAAAAAGCAGTGATCCTCTGTCAGAGAGGTCAGTTAACAGTTCACTATAAAGTCCACTATATAGTCACCGCTCTATATAGTGATTGAAGGATTTAGTGGTTAGAGCGGACATTTGGCCACGGTAAGCTTTAAGCGACGAGAACAGCACCTTTTAAACAGAGCGTGCACAACGACATTCGTTTCTGTGACGAATGACGTCATACAGAAAATCTAACCGCGGCTGTCTGGGGGACAGTGATTCACCCACATGCTATGAATGCTGGCGTACCATAAAGAACAAATTATGATCAGTTTAGTTTGTGCCTTCAAGTCGTTGCCCATACGAAGACGTTACTTGGATATAACCTAACGGAATATCTTAACTCATAATGGTGAATAGAACATGATGTAATAACGTAAAATCAAGGACCCAATGTGAAAAAAAATGGTGTTCCCCTTTAAGCACTAATTCTGTGGTTGTCGGCTTGGATAGTTAAAGTCATTGATTGATTTAGAAACAGCTTTCCAGAGTAGCTGTTAGCTTATGTAGCTGTTTAACGATGTTCAGAAGTTCCTATCTTGGGTTTTTATGGAGTAGCTCTTAGCTTAAGTTACTAGTTTGTGGCTTTTTACTAACTAAGTTAATTATTTGGACCCAGTGGCTGCTGCTTTAGTAGCTACTGCAGAATCCTCCCAATTCCATTTACAGTGTGTTCACATCTGCCACATTTAATCCACTTTAAACAAACCAGACTTCCCCCCTCCCCCTCCCCTTGGTCCAACCTTTAGTTCAGACGTGAATCCCTGAAATGAAACCAGAACTGGACCAAACATTTGGACCAGGAGCTTTTCCTGCTCTGAAATATATAATCCTAGAGTTATGAAATATTCTATTTGATCTACCTTTGATATCTTTATTCTATTTGAAAAATGGAAGTTTTTTCTTTTTTTTTTTTAATCTAGGATGTGAATAAAGCACCTAGTTCTTTCAAACACATGTGGTAGACTTGCAAATTCTCTCTGAGGCCTGCTAATTGGACACCTAATCCTAACGGTGGGGTCCGGATGAAACCATGGCGATTACCTTATGCGCTGTAATAACTGACCTGATTAGCCTTGGCGTTCTCACACACGAACGTCTCATAATTGGTGGCAAATGTTGGAGCGTTGTCGTTGACGTCCAGCACTCTGATGTATACAGGCACACGGCTTATCTGGCGTGGGTTGTCTGGGAAACACAAAGGTGGACATAGTGACTTCACACGGATAATTATTCCTTTACACGAGTGTTGGGCCGAACATGTGTGAGGCTTTGGCTGCGTTTCCTGGCAACCAGTTATATCTAAATCAAATTATGCGTATATAAATAAATAAAAGCTTGTCTGAAACAAAAAACAACCCTGCACAACAACAAATAAAAGGCTTTGCTGTTTTAATCTCTTAATAGAACAATTAAAACAGAAAGTCTGCAAAGTTTTAAGACGTTTCAGACGCAATAAAGGAAAAGGAGACACATTACAAACATGGCATTTAAAATATAGACGTTTTTTACGTTTAAGTTGAAATTATAGATTAATAGCTGCAATCACTGTAATTGGAAAATAGAGAACTAAAGTTTGCTCTTAATCATTTAAATGTCAAACAACTATGATTACACAAGCTACACAAACCAAGACCACCTCATTTATTTATTATTTATTTAAAATTTTTCCTTCCATTTTTTCTTAGTTTTTGAAGCACAAACATCCTGTTTATTTAATTTTCCATAAAAAAATCAGCTGCTAGTAAAATAATGAATTGACTAAAGCAAAAAATGTAAATAAAAAAAAAAAATATATATATATATATATATATTCTGATGGAGCTCCTGATCTAAAATTTTGTTGAATAACACTTTAAGGCAATCACTGAAATCAGGTGTTTTCTGAAATGTTATACAGTAATATTATAATTTTGTTTTTTTATTATTTATTTTTTTCAGTACTGTGTTATTTGGATTAATTCAATTAAATTGAATTCAGTTTATATATATATATAGGCACTTTACAGTTCAACCAGATCATCCAGTCAAACTGATTCAAAGTTTTCTATCTAAGGAAAACCATTTGATTGCATCGACTCATTGACTCAAAGGCAATCCCTCACACTAAGCATGCTTGTAGCGACAGTGGAGAGGAAAAACTCCCTTTTAACAGGAAGAAACCTCCAGCAGAACCAGGCTAAGTGTGACCCCAGATTTTGATTAGTTTACTCCTAGCTACTTATTTTTATGCTGTATGTACCTTTGGTGGTAAACTGAACATTTTTCTGCTAGAGCACAGCATCCATGTTTCCCTCAGTTAGAGCCAGTCACTCAAGTGTGAAAGAGGAAAGCAGCCCCATATCATCATGCTGCCACCACCATGTGACGCTTTGCTTTTAATGATTCATAATCTGTTAGGGTTACAGTACATTTAACAGGGTCAGCAGTGGTTCTGCTCTGGAGACGTCGCTCAGTCTCTGGTTCTTTCTGTATATTCATGACCTTTGACCTTAACTGAGCTAGAGATCCTGGAGGTGTTGACCTGGATTATCTGTGGCCTCCTTTTATTCTATTTTTGAATTTCTTCAAATGAAAGACTAATTTTTTCTTAATCTTTTCAAATACTTCAAGTTGTCAGACAGTTTTATTTTCAAGTGATGATTCCAGAGCTGTGTGTGATGATTTTTTTTTTTTGGTATGGCTTCTGGAAAATGTGATTAGTCAGAGTTAATTTGCGATTTATTGACCTGCTCATTGAGGCCCAGGTTGGTTTGGAGAACTTTAGTCATTTATTGAACAAATCTAACCAAGAAAAAAAAAAACAAGAAATCTGTAAGATGGGGAAATAATTTTCGCAGAACTGTATTAGGGGCAAACAGCAGGTAACTCATTGGGGCTGAAACGATAAATTGGATTAATCAAGATTAATCGATTATTGTAATAATCCTCAATTTATATACTATTTGATTAATCGTTAACTGGAGTATAGAGACTGTAAAACATGCCTTTCACTGAAAGAGTGACCCGCTTAAAGCAGTAGTTATACCAAAATTGTAAAAAAAAAACAAAAAGTAAAAATTTTGCATTTAAGATAAAAAAAAAAAACATGTTTCATCTGTATATGCTCTATCCAGAACTCCTAAAGTAGAAATGTTTTAGTTTCACCTGATTTAATCTAGTAAAAAGTCTTCTTTAAACAACCTTTAACTATCTGGTTAATAATTGATTAATCAAAAAAAAAAGAATCAACAGATTAACCGAATTACAAAATAATCGGCCCTAAAATCAGCCCTCTATAGGTTTAAAGTCGTAGCTTAAGAACGCCATCCAGCGCTTCCCTTTAACATCTACAGGCGTCCATCACTTCCACAAAGCTGTTTGAACTCACTGAACTCCGTGGCGATGACAGAGATGTTGTGCCAGGCTTTCTCCTCTCTGTCCAGCTCCCGGAGGATGAACACCGACCCATTCCCCGCGTGGATGTTGAACACTCGGTCCATGTCTGTGCGCCGGTCGATGGTGTACCTGCAGCAAACGCACAGAGGGAAGAGTGGCGTCTTATACCGGAGGGATTCCATCCATTGGTAGCATAACAGATCACAGGTAGAGCCAAACAACATGGAGTACAATTAACTATAGAGTTACTACAGAGTGCTACAATTCAGATTTTGAAACAAAATAGAGTTTCTTTGGAATTTTAAATAAATAATTTGACAGATACAATTGATTCTCAATTCATAAATGTGACGTTAAGACTGAAAGATCATGAGAATGACTCCCGACTCAACCGCTGCCCAGCAGGCAGTCAACAATCTGAAAAAACAGTAAGGAACGGTAAAAATGTGGCTTAAATAGCATGCTGTTTGGAGGAAAAAAGAAAAAGAAATGCAAGGAGAGAAAGGGAGGGATTAAAAATAAGAAAAGTAAAAATAATGTTGAATTATTTAAATTTTTTGGTTTGTTTGTTGGTGTGTATTTGTGTCTAATTCTTGTCATTTAATTTGTTTTCTTCTATCAGCACACTTTGTGGGGATATGGGTGGGGGGATGTAAACTACTTATGAAATTCTCTAAAGATGTGCTTCAAGCCTTTTCAAAACAAAAATAAAGTTAAAAAAAGAAGCCTACTGTTCACAGAATGCTGAATCCAAGGCAATGGGAGTTTTTATTGGTGCACAAAGATGCAGAAAAAGGGGGGAATAAAGCACAGCTTTGGTAGGAAGGCGTAGATTTGGGTAGGATAGAACTTCAGCCTAGTCTCCATCCTTGCTAAACTTATGCATTAATTTATACAAAAGAGCATTAACCGTATATTAAAAGCAGATAATTCACAGCAGATGGATTTTCCTTTAATTAGTCTCATATTTCTATTTTTTTTAGATTGACCTATTTTTCTCAGAAACATATTTTTTTTATTATCCATGAGCAATAATCATCAAATTTCCAGTATTAAAAGCTAAACTAAACAGACAACTGTCAGTATTTCAAATGAACTCTTAACAGTTGTGTTCTAATTGAACTACTTGCTGTTGCATATTAAATATAATCCATCAGAAAACATTAAATTAGACTCAGGCTAAATAACTGAGAAACCTAATTTAATATCCCCCCATGGATGTTGGAAAGAACTAATATTGTTGAACAACATGGCTCCATGATATTTATAACTGCGATTTCCATGTTAAAGTTTCCTCCTCTCACTGCAGGCGTGGATCAGATGCTTGAGGTCGAGATGCTTGAGCTACACAGATTATGATGATGGAAATGAGACAAATAGAAATGATGAAAATAACCAGATTAAACACATGGGAACAATTGAAACTACACATTAAACAGCTTTCTGCAAGTACTTCAAAAAACAAGCTGACTGGTTCATCCCTGTCCATTTGCTGCCTGAAACTATGTGTTTAAAGACTCCAAAAAAAGTTAGAAAAAAACAATCCAGTGGACGTTGTTTCCAATTTGAAGATGTTTCACTTCCCATCCTGGAAGCTTTTTCAATTAAATCCTAAAACAGAGGGGGTGGAGTCAGATTTCAGTTTTCAAAAACCTGCAATGCAGCAATAGAGTTTATCTTTTTCCCACTATCATCACAACCCCTTTACAGGGGAACAGAAGACCTTGCCTATTCATCTAGGCCAACAATTTCCTTTAACGACCCCCCTTTCAGTTCAAGTTGCATGTTTTCTAACAAAAACAAGGCTGTGTTGGGCCACTTTATAAAGCCTAGAACTCAACCCTATTTCTGACATTTTGAATTGAAAAAGCTTCCTGGATGGGAAGCAAAACGTCTTCAAACTTGGAAACAAAGTCCACTTTATTGTTTTAACTTTTTTGGAATGACTATAACCTGGATGACTGAGAACCTTCACCAGCATTGCTTTAATCCAGGGGTCTTCATTGTTTTCCAGGTGAAGGACCCCTAAACCAATGGCATGATGGAGTGGGGATCCTCTAAATATATATATTGTATGAAACAGTATTATATCAAACTGGTCCTATAGTCACTCTATTACAGATGGAGTAATGTAACGAAAGTAATTTCTCACTGGGATTATTAAAGTATTTCTGATTCTGATTCCTGGTTGATGGGACAGGTGTTGTGAATGAAACGGTGCCCAGCTTGAAAGAGCTCCTGTGTGTCGCTGAATGTGTGCATTGATGACTGAACGACATCTTCTGCCTCCATTTATCTGTTTAATACAGTGTGTTGAATTCATGTTAATGTGGATTTAAAGACATTTCATTAGTGGAAAAAATTGCAGCGGGGAATTAAAAAAAAAAGTCTAATCAACCGAAACTTTTAAGACCCCTTTGCAGTACCTCTGTGGACCCCCCATTGAAGACCTCCGCTTTAAGTTCAGGCAGTTGGCGACACTCAACTGCTCTTCTTTTAAGAGAAATTCATCTTTTTTTGCATTAGAGCTTAACTTCTATCACCAATTTAAGCTGTTTATCTTCATTACAAAGAGGTTTTTCTCAGCTCCGCACCATCAGGCCTGAACCCTTCAGCACATTAACCTGGAAGTTAGACCATAAACACATCAAGTTAAAGCGAAGAGAATCTGTTGATGTAGTTGTTTCTGCAGGTCGGAATGCTCTGCCCCGTGGTGAGGAGCCGACTCCTCGCACAAACACACCAAAGAGACAACAGTTGTGTTGTTTTCTCTGCTTCCCAGACCTCTGCCATGCATCAGTGTGATTAATGGAGTAGCAGGCATCACGAGGGCCAGAGTAAGCGGCAGGAGACCCCCGAGGGTAGACTATGAACCGGGCTCTGAACGCATCGCTGCTCCGCTCTCCTCTTTCCACAGATTTGTTTTTTCCACCCCCCCCCCTTCTCTCACACCGACTGCTTCCTCTTCCTCTCAGCCCAGACTCAAACCATAACCTCGTTAAAACTGTGTCACACTCAAGCTCTGCTAATTGCTTTTCTAAGAATCGCAGTAATTCAACTGGCTGGGTCAGAGCCTGACAGTGAGATAGCGGCGGTGGCTCGGCCCGATCGGGGATCCAAAGTGCTGCTGTAAGCAGGCCGGCAGCTGGATGGATGGATGGAAGGACGCGCAGGGTCAGGAGGACGCTGCTGATCAGCTAATTCCTGCTTCAGAGGATGAGAACGGCCGTAATCCGTGTGAATCACAGCACACTCGACCTCATCTGTGCTTGATGGCTTTTATTCCCACATCCTCTGATTATTTGCTCCTCCTTTAGTCTAATTTAATCTTAAAGCATTTATCTCTATACCTGACCAACAAAGCCTTAAAGTCGCACTTCCTACATGTCTGCACGACAAAACTAGAGACTTAAACAACTTTAAAATCACACTTAGTGTCAGAGCATCTATGTTAATTAGTCCAAACGTGACCATGGATGAAAGTTTTGCATCGTTCTCTGTTTTCATTCCTTTCAGGTGCGACCAACCAGGGATCTCTGAGGTTTTTGTTTATAACACAGACAGCAACGCACTAACTCAGGCTAATTTAGCAAAAATGCTCTTTTTCTTCTAGAAGACTCTGATATATCACCTTTGACGGGGTTGTTAAGAATAAACAGAGAATTGATTGGTGCAAAAAAAAAAAAAAGCTTAGCCTGCCAGGTGTGTGTAGGTGCATAAAAGTCTCCATAAACAAGCTAAGATGGTAATGGGAGAGGAAAGTGCTGATACCATCAACGAAGGGATAAAAAACAAAGCTGCTGCACGTTTTCTCCAGCACAGCTTTTTTTTCCAGATGCACAATAACAACCGAGGAATCTGTACCAATGGCGGATGGAACCCTTAGAGCCAGGCATGATGTCAAAACTCTGCAGTGCAATGTGATACAAAACACACAAATGGGAAATATGACATAGTAAATAATGTATAAGTTAAAAGGGAATAAACTAAAACCAAATATCAGCTGTTTAGAAACAGGTAGGTGGGTTTCCTGCTACAACCTGAAGAGAGGAAATAAACTTGGAGGCAGTTAGAAATGAGGACTAAATTTTGGTTCACAGGGTTGATTAATGTTGAATGTTGTAGGAAACCATTTTTGGACTGTGGGAGGAAGTCGGTGTATGTACCAGATCTGCTCGGGCCCCGCCCCTTCTTATGATGTCAACATATGGCAACTCCACTCGGATAAACTGTATTGAACCCGTTTCTTAAGGATCAAATGTTGGAGTCTATTCTTTTGCTATTATTTTACATTTCATCGGTCTAAAGTTGTGGAAAGTACAAAATTGTCAGTCTTGAAGGAAAGTACTCCGTTTTAAGACTGAGTTCTGACTTTTAACAAAGTGACAAAAAGTCTCAGTTTATTTTTATTCTTTTTGTTAAGATCTTAGGTGAGGGAGGACAAATGAAACATCTTTAAAAAATGACTTTTGTAGAGATTTTAGACAAATAAAACAGTTATTCTACATGTAGAAAATGAACAGTTGTTGTCAACGCAAAGTTAAAAGTAGTGTAGCTTAATGTGGCTAACTGACCGAGCTAGGCTAACCTGTTAGCTACCGAGCACAGCTACTTTGTTCACCATAAACACATTTTTCAGTTTTGTTATCAATCAGGTAAAACTTCATCGGTCATTAGACACGCTAACACTACAGATGCTATCGACACGGCACACCGACGCAGCGTGATGTTATCATCGTTGTCTGGGCAACCACAATGTTTTACATCATGTGGCGACGTTCAACCAATCATGTAGCGTAACATCATCGGCTGAGTAGGTCTGGTACCTACACCGGAGTACCTGGAGAGAACCACACACGCACAGGGAGACATGCAAACTTCAAGCAAAAAAAACCCCATGCTGGGAATCGAACTCTGAACCTTCTTGCTGCAAGGCAAAAGTGCTACCCACTGCGACACTGTATCCATCCGACCGTAGAAAACCAAAACCAAAAAAAGATAAAGTCTTCCTGTAAACACTGTCGGTCTGTATCCTCCAAGCATTAAAATTCCAAAGCTGTGCCAAAAGTAAAAGAAAAACAAAGTTGTAAAAATGCATTCCCTTTGACATTGTGTAAAGTTCGAGAATCTGATTATGTCAGGATTAAATCTCAAGGCCGGAGCGATTTCCATACTTCTCATGAGTGCTGGAAAACCCAGATAAATATTTTATTTCAATTTTGTTTCTTGCTCCTTTTTCTTTCTCTGGCTTATAAAGACAAAGGGCTAGTGACGCATGAAGCTGGCAGCCACAGCCTTGGAGCGATCAGTGTTACTGTGTTTGGATGAATGAGGCAAAATGAGCAATCATTTTATTCATTTACAAACTATCAACCAAAACATCTAAACAGGTTCACCCATCATCTACCCTGCAGATAAAACTCTACAGGCTTCAGTTTTGCATCAGAATGTAAAACTGAATTATTCTTGCAAGGTCAATTTCTTCCAGCAAAGAAGTTTATTACTTTTTTTAAAATGCCTCTGAGTGAAAGGAAAACATGCCAGTAAGGCATCTGTGCTTCAAGGAATCCCTTTAATATACCCAATATATTCCTGTTTTCCACTGCAACTCAAATATCAGAGAAATGTAGAGTAAAAGCCTTATTTCTACCACTGTCTAACGGATCTAAACAGGTACGTTTTCAACCCAACTCTTAACGGTCAGTGATGGTTCGTAACTCAAGAGGCTGAGTGTTTCAGAGCCAAGGACCGGCTACTGAATAATTGTTGTTGAACAACAATTATTTTTGGTCCTGGGGACCTCTGGCCGCCATTGTCCTGTAGCCCGCTACGCTCTACAGGGCTGATGTGCAACGAGCAATTCACCTGAATAAGAACGTTCAAGTCCATGAATTGATTTAAAAACAAACAATAAGAGTTTAACATTAACTGAGTTGCAGAGTTTTGCACTAATTGTAGCCGGTTTAAAGTTCACAGGTTGACACCCACATACAGTAGCAGCCATTCAAAATTGTAGCCTGACGTAGTCCTACTCAATTCTAGTCAGAATATGAGTCTGATACTGCTCCATAG
>NW_015151431.1:25502-38561 GCF_000732505.1 Cyprinodon variegatus
AAATGGCCCTTTCCAGTCGAATGCCAACTGGATGCCTCCCATTTCCCTACAACTCCCAGCCAAATCCCCTCCAACTTCCAGCCACTGGAGTGACCCCCTCTTGCATATTTTTTTACTCAGACTCCACTCTTTCACTGAATTACAAGGTCTGATAAGGAAATTAAGCTTCTCTTTAGATCTTAATGTCCACAAATCGTGACGGAAAGAATATTTTAGTACAAAGATTGATGTTTAAAAAAGAATTGTAGGGGACCATCCAAGGGCCCATCAAGGAAAGTGGGGACATTTTGAATGGCGACTACTTTAAAGTGCATTATAATAGTCTATGCGAGAGCTATTAGAATCATGCATAGCCTTCTCTAAGTCCTTCAGGCAAAGTAAAGGTTTAACTTTTTAACGTAATTTTGTGTTGGTCATCCCTTCAACACAGACTGACGGTTTCTAGAAAGGTTCTGTAAACAGTTCTGAGCTCAGATGTCTTGATACGTATAGACTCTGAGGGGCCAGGCATGGGCTGGAAAAATCCCAAACTAAAAAAATGTTCCAGAAATAAGTAAAAATGTAAAAAAAAAAAAGTGTATTTCCCCTTAAATCCAGTAGGTAAATGAGATACTTAGATAATATTCACTTGAAATAAGACAATGCAATTGTGTGTTCTTATTTTAAGTGTAAATTATCTTTTACCATTGGCAAAATGTTTCTTTTACCTCCTCAATCCAAGAAGAAATGCACTTAGTTTAAGAAAAAATGACTTAAATAGATTTCGATTTTTTTTCCAGTGCATGATCTCACACTTACAGCCAATTAGTCTAAACCAGGTGGATATTTTACTTTAGATATCAGACATTAGGTTACATGCTTAATATCTGAATAAAACAGTTTTCCTTTATTCTATGCAACCCTGAAGAAGAGCAAAGCTTCACTGGATCACTGACATTATGCTCAAATAGAGTCCGATCTCTGATGGACGCCATGAGGGAGCTATAGGAAAAACAGTGATCCAAGTGAAGCATTTAAATATAATTAGAAAGGGGGAAAATAAAAACAGGGAATCTAAGGATGGGTTATTTTGGTGTTTGGGAGCCTGATTTCACATAAATGTTAGAGGAAAAAAAAACAATCATCCTGTGTTAAAAGCTTCAGGAAATGTATTTCTGATACTGGCCATCTGTTGTTTCTCTGTTCTTCATGTTTTTGTTTTATCTAAACCAGAGTTTCCCTCCATGTTCAGGATGTTCTTGGGACATTTCGCTTTATTGGAAACATGCAAGTTCAAATATGCTTTGATGTCTGTTAAATGAGGCTGCACGGTGGTGCAGTGTGTAGCACTGCTGCCTTGCAGCAAGAAGGTTCCAGGTGTGATTCCCAATCCGGGGTCTTTCGGCATGGAGTTTGCATGTTCTTCACGTGCATGCGTGGGTTGTCTCCGGGTACTCCAGCTTCCTCCCACAGTCCAACAACATGACTGTTAGGTTAATTGGCTTCTCTTAATTGTCCTTAGGTGTGAGTGCATGCACGAATCTCTCTGTGTTGCACTGGGACAGACTAGCGACCTGTCCAGGGTGTACCCTGCCTCTCGCCCATAGACTGCCAGACATAGGCACCAGCCCCACCGCAACCCTGATGGAGTAAACGGAGGAAGATGGATGGATAGGTGTTTGGTGGTTCCAATTATCACATTTCGGAAAAAAAAATAAATAAATAAACCAGTTTAAAATATAAACTGTGTGGAAAAGAAGTCACTAAATTGGTCAGGGGATTTGTTCTGACAAACCAATCTAACAGCTTAAAGTAGAGAACTGACACATCTAACTCCTGAGACAATATGATATGTGATACACTGAGTGTTACAGGTGTGATTTTTTTAAAACTTTACAATCACACCAGTTGGAGCAGGGAAAAATTGATCAACTTCATCCCTGCTGGTGTTGTTGTTCGTTCAAATCCCTCCCCAGTGTCCGCGCCCATCCATGCAGCTTCCACCGGGCCTGGATTTTTATCGAACACCTAGGAAAGTTTGAAACTTTGCAAATAGTTGTGCTCACAATATCATGCTGAGGATTGGTAAACAAAAATATTACCACAATCATCAGATTGTGAAAAAAAAAGTTGGAAAGAAATGGGTGTTACTAATAGACGATACAAAGAGGGTTTAAAGATGTTGCGTTCAACTCTACATCCAGTGTGATGTAGTGCCCTATACTGCCACCTAGAGTCTACCAGGGGTACTGTGCAGGGAAAATAAAACGCTACAAACCCTAAAGAGGAAAAATACGTCGACTTTGTCCGAATGTCCGCCCTAACACCTAAATCCCTCAATCACTACAGTAGCAGCCATTCAAAACGGCCATTTAAAGAAAAAAGCAAAATCCCCTCCAACTTGTAGCCACTGCAGTGACCCCCTCTTGCATATATTTTTACTCTGACTCCACCCTTTCACTGTATTACAGGGTCTGTCCATCAGATGGCGCTACTCTTTAGATCTTAATGTCCACAAATCATAACAGAAAGAATATTTTAGTATAAATATTGATGTTTATAAAGGAATTGTAGAGGACCAGCCAAGGACCCATCAAGGACAGTGGGGAAGTTTTGAATGGCTATTACAGTATATATAGCGGGGCTATATAGTGGACTTTATAGTGAACTCAGTTAACTTACTGTTCGGATAGATGATCACTACTTTTCGTTCCCTGTTGGTCATGTAACTCCACCTCCACCGCACGGAGCCTGCACCAACTTTGTTATTAGTCTCAGCTGTCGGGTGGGAGGACAGCTCTCCTCACAAAGCATTCTGGGATATAGCTGCTCGTCTAATGACTATGTATAATCAGAACTTTTCAAGGTGCATTGTGGGAAATTTCGAGTTCACTAATTTTTCACCCACTAAAGGTTCAGACACTCATTTAAAATGCCGTAACCCCTATATAGTGCGCTATACAGAGATTAGAGCGTACATTCGGACACAGCCATCATCTCCAAAAGCAAAGATCGAAAGATCCTGGTTTTACTAAAACTGACATTCTATGCAGATTCCTCCAGCTGCTCACCAAGCCTCAGACACAGAGTAGAGGAGATAAATCACCAGTTTGGAGGATGTTAAATCATGTTCAGGTAGGTCATCTTTAACTCAGCCTCATATACAGGTTTTATTTGCCAACAGCAGATTTTAATGGTAAAATTCTCCTTATTTAAAGAGTTCTTCTGTCACATCTCAGTCGGTCCGGCTGGAACACGCACAGAACCAAAGCCTAAACTTTTAACGAGGACAGTGTCCTCCAAACATATTTTAAAGGCCTGAGCAATTAATCAGTTTCCATCACAGTCAAACGACGACGACTGAATTTTTAACACCTCAGCAACAAACTGCAGCTCAGCTCCTTCTAACGTGTTAAAGACGTGCCTCCTCATCTTCAGCGTTGGTGTTAAGGTGTGCAGGTGTCTGCGTGTGTCACTGCCAGGAAATAAATCTAGAAACTTCCTGATCCCAGGGAGCCTCCAGGCTTCCCACCCCTCCTCCACGGCGCGGCGTTAAATGCCACCGGGAAGCTCCGTCGCTGATGACGGGCGATAAAAGAGAATGATATCGTATTTGACACCTGCAGTAAAGCGCTGGAACTTCAACCTTGAGAGCCAACTCCCTCAGTGCGTCGTAAAAATGAAAAAGGCTGCGACGGAGAGGAGGTGCCGCCTCACACCTTGCTGCCACCGCTGCCTTTTATTGGAGTCACTCTGATAATTATGGATCTGCATGAACTGAGGGAATCCTGGACCTGCTTCTAATGCAGTAACTAAACCGGCTTACACGGCTGCTTTTAGTGATCTAATAAATATTTATCATCATTCACAGACCTTTTGTCTTTTCCTTACATTTAAAATAAATATTACTTAGTTTATATTCAGTGACAACAGACATGAAACCTCCAGCAAGTTTATTTTAAATAACATTTTAGTTCCTTTTTCTTCATTTAGTGGAAAAAGTAGCCTTAGTTTATGGAATTATATCAAAAGTTAAACAGTCGATTTTTCTGCAGCTCAAAGGAGGAAGCAGGTAAGGTGTGATTCTTCACAGCAAAGCCGACCGGTTTCACTTCCAGGGATTAAATCCAGCTTCAAACCAGCAATACTTTTTTTTCAAGGAGGATGACCTTTATAGATAATCTGCACAAGAGTTTCTGCAAAACCTGGGAAAGTACGGGATCAGTTTGAAGTGTTCAGTTAGATCAAAGGAGGGTTGAAATCACTTGAAGTGTTTTCACAGTTGATTTCAGTTTTCTTTCTACACATGTTGGAAAAATGTTCATTTAAATGAATTTCCAGGATAACAAAAAAAAGTTAAACTTATTTTCATCAAAATAAGTGTCAATCATTCTGGTGATGTGTTTACGTAATTAAATTCTACGTTCTCATCCTCATTTGCACCTACCCTTGGTGAGTCTCAGATAGTGGAAAAATTGCAAATCTTCTTTTGGAAAGTAAGCTTGGATGAGTGATGCAAACGGTGACTTTTAAACAGAGCGTGCACGAGGAGAAATAAGCTTGTGCACGCTCTCGCACGTGCTTAATAGGCGTTCCTTCTTGGGAGAGGGTACAGGGTTTTGCCTGTGCATTTTATTGTTTTATTGTATTTATTTAAAATGGAGAGGGCGGATCTTTTCAAAAATTCTCCAAAATCCTCCACTATAACTTGAAGGAATTTAACTTAGTATTTTGCAGAACTGGAAGGAGTCTGATTTCATTCTGGTGTTGAAAAAAGTTGACCATTTTCCTTTATCATGATGTATCATACCCCAGAGCCCCATGATACATCATTAGGTGTTTTATTTGATGTGAGAAAAATATGATACACAACAAATTGCATTCCTTTTCCAAGCGTCTAGATGTTTCCATCCATCTCTGTGTTTTTTCCTGCCTTTATGTTCACAGTCTGATCTCTGCAGACATATTCAATAGATCAGCTATTTGCACCTTAAGACTTTACATGGAAGATGTGTGAGTACCCAGTGAAGTAATGTGACAGGGATGGGGGTGCGGTTACCTGACTAGGCTGTGTTTGTCGTCGGGATCCGACGCGCTGACCGAGCCGATGATGGTGTTCCTCGCCGCGTCCTCCCTGACCTCCATGATGTAGGTGGGCCGCTCGAACACCGGCGGCTCGTCCACGTCCTCCACCACGATCTTCACGCTGGCTTCGTCCCTGAAGGGGCCCATGGAGTAGAAGCGAGGGTTGATGTGGACGTTTTCCACCTGTATCCGGAGGCTGTACTGCCGCTTCTTCTCGTAATCCAGAGGCTGAAACAGGAGAAGACGACAGTCGTTAATAGACAGTAAGCTCTGGTGGGTTGATTAGTGTTGAGGTCGAAGCTTTTATTCTATATTCAGCATCACGTTCTGCTGTTAAGCACTAATCCAAGCACATTTACTTTAAGGTTATTTTTTATTCATTAAATGTGTCTCTTAGATCACCTAACGGCCTCATCTGAGGGGGTCTTAGTGTCTTCAGAGACACTAACAAGACCGCTGATGGACACAAAGAGCCCAGCTTCCAGGAGATCCAATAACTGCTGATGTGACTCATGTTGCCTTTCAGTGAGGGAGGGGGAAAAAAAACTACACATGAAGATAACAAGCTGCCTTCATTTAAAAAAGGAAAGGATTTATGTCAGTAGTTTTAAGACTCCAAATCTGGTTAATTTGAACTGAGCAGAAACAAAAGAAAAAAACAAGATAACTTTTCTTCTGTCGACTCCTTAAGATGCTTTTCAGCTTGATTTCCTGATCCTCGGCGCTCTGCGGCTCTGTAACAATCAATCAGCGCTGCGGTTTGATCTTCCTAGGGTGACATCTGTTCCTTTTGGTGTGTTTCGTCTTTAAATGAAGAGATCAGTGCGACAGATTAGCGCTCCGTCAGAGGACAGCCAGACTCGGAGAGCATCAGTGTGATAAAATATGAAATGAAGTGCAGGAATCTCATTTTGTTCTCTGATTAAAAGTGGACAAAAGAAAACAGTTCAGATGTTGAAATGTCTCAAAATAAGTGCAAGAACCTAACTTAAATCAATTAGAATATCCAATTATTACTGATTTACATCTAAAGAAAAATGATCAGTTCCTTATTTGTTTGTTTTAGGAGACAGGAGGCCTGAATGTTTGTCAACACTGTGATATTGCATTATTGAGTGCATCAAACCCTTAAAGTCGTAGGAAGCGGCTGTTCCAACCGTTGCATTTCCGAATTCTCCCGATCGGTGCCCGACTTTACACGAGTGAATAAAGTGAATGTGATTGGTCGTTTATCAAGGGGGCGGGATTGTTGTGGCGGAAGGTTCGAAAGAAAGTTTGATTGTGGCCAGTGTCTCTGAAGCATCTTGCTAATCAGTTAGCAACTTAGTGCTAGTAGGTTCCCAATGGGAAATTCCATTGGGACCAAGTAGCACTAAATTGGTGACTTAGAAACGCCACTGTCAAGGAACGCTATGGACAGACGAAACATGCAAGAGGAGGAGAGTTTTGTGTCGAAAGTCGTGGATGAGTCTCCTCCTTCATACATTTTTTATTTAGAGGAGGAAAGCGTGATGAAGATGTTGTGGAAGAGGACGCCAGGGCGGCAGAAGCTTGGTTTGGTGTAGAAGGCTTCCAGCCGTACATGTTTGAGCCCTTGCCTCGCAACGCTGCCAGTTCTGTTAGCTCTACACCTGCTGAAGACACAGACGTCCATCCCCATGAACACTGGGACGGAACTCAATGGGAAAGGAAAGGATTCTGATTTCAACTGTTGTGTATATTAGCCGCGACATATGAATCAAGATGCTATGACTGAAAAAATTTGATTGACAGATGACCTTTGATATATGATTGGCCGAATTTAGGTGTTCAAGCTGACGTATAACTAACTGGCCTGCATAAAATAACGTAAAAAAACACAGATTTTAGGACAGGACTTTTCTAACTTTTGAGACAATATGGTCTGATAAAGAATACATTAAATATGACTTCCCTACAATTTAAAAAATGAAAATACATAAAACTGATATGTTTAGATCATGGCTGTTAGGTTAATTGGCTTCTCTAAAATCTCCTTAGGTGTGAGTGAATGGTTGTTTGTCCTGTTTGTCTCTGTGTTGCCCTGCGATGGATTGGCCACCTGTCCAGGGTTTACCCTGCATCTCGCCCGTAGACAGCTGGAGATAGGCACCAGCACCCCTCGTGACCCCCTTAGGAAAAGCGTAATGGAAAATGGATGGATGGATTTTAACAATAAATGTCTGTCATATGGTGCAGTATCATCTGTTTATCTACATTTCATTACAAACAGCATTATTTTAATTCTAATAATAATATCAATGGTAATAACCTGTTCACCATGTTATTTTATTGGAATATTTCATTCTCTTTTATTAATCTAAAATCCATCGTCTATTGAACGTTCATTCTGTATTTTAAACAAGTTTTGAAGCAGTAGTTGTTTTTATATCTTTTTATATTTGTATTTTTCATTGTAAAATTCTTACCGTTGTGTTTTTAGGAAGACAATTTTAAGATCTATGCTGGGAAAACAGATGAAAAATAGCCTTTTGGCTTATTCTAGAGCATTGTCCCTGTCAAATGAATAAATAAATAAAAATAAATAAATAAAATCTAATTGCATGGTTCTGAATTTCAAAATAAAGGCGCATCTTAAAGATAATGATGTAACATCACTATCTTCATAAGATCATAACTATCCTTCTAACTGGCTGGTTAATCATTTAATGGATGTATTGTTAAAGCTCTACTCAGTGTCCTGATTAAATCTAAAACGCAAATCATGTTCTCTGATGCTCTAAGTTCCTACTTTGATTAGGCCTTTTTTTCTAGATGTTGCTGTTTAAATATCAACTGATGGTCTGACATTCTTCTTCAGGATTCTCAGGTATGAAGCAGGATCTGTGGTTCAAACTCACCTTTTCAGACTTATCACTTTATTGTGTTTTTAAAAACATCTTTTTTGGTTTTCTTTCGGCATCTTAGAGCCGTCTTCATGTCGTCTTGTCTTTATCATTCTGTTCATTCTATCATTTTTACCATCAGTCTCTATTCTGTCAGTTTCTCTTGTTTTTCCTCCATCGCTCTTTTTTTCAGTCCATCTTCCTTCCATTAGCCGTTCTTTTGTATTTTCTTCCGTTAGTCTATTTTTCCAACTGTCGTCTTTCTTTATTCTGTCCCTCTTAGTCTTTCTCTCGGTTATGTTTCATCTGTAGTCTTTCTTTTCATCAGTCTGTCATTTTTTGAAGAATTTTTTTTCAATCAATCAGTCTTTTAATTCCTTCTGTGATCCGTCTGCCATCTTTCTACATATTAATTATTTTCCTTCCATTTTCTGTGTTTTCTGTCGTTCCTAATTTTCTCTTTCCTTCTTTTTTTCTCTCTCCCACTCTGAATCCAGATTTCCTTGTGGCATATTTTAGTAAAAGCACCTCTGAACCTTTTAAATTTCTGTCTGATCTCCACTGGAAACATCAGTTACACGATTCCTCAGATGATGAAACCAGACTAACAAGATTATTTCAGGTCATGTGAATATTGAAAATTAGGCAAATGAGCCTCAAACGTTTCTCTTTGAAAGCATAATCCTTTAGTCTTTAATTTAACTTTTTGAATTTAGAGGTTTGAACCAAAAACAGATGCAACAAACTTTACTAAAATATATCTTCTTAAATTAAAATTTCTAAAACTGAACAGTGGTTTTTCTTTCTCATTGCTCTATTTTTGTCTTCTATTTGTTTTGCATGAAGGAAACCGCTTCAAGGATCTCCTGATAATCCGATAATTTATGTGCTGCTCTTCATGTTGTTTGTTTTTTAGGATCTGCTGTTTTTTACTCAGTTAGTTTCAAAGTTTTAGTCAGCCCAGGTATCCCTATATTGATGGAAATAATTGGGAGGCGATGCATTTTAATGAGCGCAGAGCTGGATCAGAGTGAACTTCCTCGTGGGCAGCAACTAGAAGAGGAGTCATGGCGGGCCTGAGCTATGCAAATAAAGTCCAGATGCGTTTTGATCCCTGAATCATTGCATATTTAGGAGGGAATGATCTTACAGTCTAACGCTGGGATGGACCGGGTCGCAGCACGTCCACCTGAGAAACAGGACCAACCGGATGAAAAGCCTGTTTAATTATCAGGCTCAGAATTAGAGCACGCTCAGTCCCCACCGACCTGCAGCACCGCGGCGGCTACAAAAGGCAATTATGTCATCCGCCGCTTAATGACGGCGTGATGGAAGGGATCGATGGGAGGCTGCAGAGAGGGCCGCTTGATGAGGCTGACAGATACAGTGAAATACATCAAACACACCACAGCTGCACGCTGCGATCCATACAGAGCATCAATACTTCAGCCTCAACCTTGAGTAGGAACGGATCTCGCATGAAACAAATGTACTGGAAGTGAGAGCGAGTGTACGACCAAATCCAATAAGTCTGCTGTCCGTCTTCTGCCTGCTGGAGCAAAGAGGAAACACACAGTTCCTCTCATGCTCTCTGCTTTATTGAGAGAGCTGCGTGTTTTTCCTACCTGTTGTTTAAAGTCGGGGAAGAAGAAATAACTTCATTTAATCTGGAATAATTCTTACAAGTATTTACAGCATAAAATAATTTGCAAGCTTGAACATGACAGAACAACATCCAGACAGATTTCTCAAAGTTGTTTGTCTTTGATCTGCACTACGAAAACGATCTAGAAATAAGTAAAAATGTGTTCAGTTAAACGTATTTACCCTTAATTTGAGCTGGAAAATAAGATGATTTGCCAATAGAATGACAATTCTTACTCTTATAATAAGATATTTAGAAAATATACACTTGGAATAAGACAATGCAAATATTTTTTTTTCTTATTTTACATATAAATTGTCTTGTTCCATTGGCAAAGTGTCTCACTTACCTACGCAATAAAAAAAGCTTTTTTTTAAAAGAAAAAAACACTTAAATTTCAATTTCTTGCAGTGTGCTACCCTGCTACCTCTCACCCTCCCATCTGAAAGCTCAGCGTCTCTTCAATCCCAGTCTGCGCATCTGAACCACATCGACACGGTTCATGTAGGTTTTAGGCCAGTAAAGCAGCCAGAAAATTAAGTTTGATTGCTCAGATTCACCGTTTGAGAGCTATAATGCTTGTTCAGTCGCTTCACTGCTCCAGCAATCAAATATATGTCTACGTTTTTTTACAGTTCAACCATCTCTAAAGTGTTCACTTTTAAAGCTCAGGGATTTGTAGATATTTTCTTGTACTGATAAACGGATTAGCTTAAAGAATCATATAGATATTCCTTTTCAGTGAGCTTGTATAAGAACTCTCTCTGTGCATTGCAAAACCGATGTAATAATTTATCAAAATAAGAGTATTTACCCTTAATATGAGTAGGTAAATAAGTGAATGTGCAAATGGAGTACTTTTACCCTTAAAATAAGATAATTAGATATTATGGATTTGAAATGCAGTTGTTATTTTCTTATTTTAAATATAAATGTATTATACCACTGATAGAGTGTTTCACTTAATTGCTTAATTCAAGAAAAAATGCATTTATTTTAAGAAAGATTGATTTAGATTTCTATATTATTTGCAGTGTATTTTACCTGCAGTCTTAAAAGAAATAATGATTTATGTTTTTACAATAATACAATCACTGGTGCAATGTTCTAAAACATTGAATCATCTCCCTTAGTTTAAAACCTCAATGATAAAAACTAAATAATCTAGAGTTTTCTTCAGTCTGATTACTAAAGTATTGTTTATTTTCTTATAAATATCTAATAACATTGATGTTAATTGAAAGATACATCAATTTCATTAGATGACCAAGTTTCTATATTGAGGTTTCATTAATCTAGAATGAATCAGAATTTCTAATCAATTGCTTCGTGATACTGTTCCAAGTGTAATATTTATACAATTTATTTCTTGAAAAACTTCAATTTTTATATTTATATGTAATATTTTCAATATTCAATTAGAAAACATGCAGCAAAAACTTCCTCATTAGGCCATTTGTCTTAATTTGTTTGATCATAACAGCTCATGCACAAATAATTGATGTACGGAAGCAGCTGGTCAAGCCTACCAAACCTCCCTATTAATGAAAGCAGCTACTGAAGCTAAAGCCGGGCGCACACTGTTACATTTGTTGCCCGTTTCAGGCTGATTCTCGAGTCGTGCGAGAGTTTTTCGATTGGGCCGAGTTTCAGCCTCCTTGTGCATCCTGCCTTGTGTCGTATACATGTGGTAACGAGGGGCGATCAGCCTCTAACGACCACCTCCTGATCAGGAATCGTGACGTCGGGAGAAAATCAAACATGTTTGAAATTTAGTTCCACTCTGACTGGCTGTCATGGTTGCGGAGGCGTGGCCTAAGATGGCTGGATGATGAAGTTATTGGTACATGCTTTTACATGCCCTTTAGTCCTCATTAATATATATATATATATATATATATATATATATATATTATTTTTTTTAATATAGTATAATATGGAACCTTTATTTATTATTTTTCCAATGAGAAAATCAGATAAAACAAAAACTGTCTCACTAAAATGATTGTTGTTACTTTGAAAGGAAAGCCATTATAGAGTGTTATACAAACTGTACAATGACTTCTACCCATTTTTTCAAACTTAAATATCCTCTAATAAAATATTTCCGATGCCAGGGATGTTCTTGTTTTTGTGAGATACTCGGTACACCAGAGAAAATCCATTTGTTAAGGTACAGTAATCTACATCCTAAACTGTGGCTGTCCTTGCTGTTAAATTTGCCCACCCTGTCCTACATTTCCACAGCATGTAGAGCAGATTTATTCTTGGTAATCATCTAATATATTTCCATTATATTACATCTCCCATTTAACTTTAAAGGGTATCATTGCTGAAAGTATATATGGTGGCGTATTTACATCTCAGCTGAGTTCTGCATCATATTCATACTGGCTTCAGATGCACAGTTTTAATCCAGTGATGCTGTTGGCGCATTAATCCCCAGCCGGGTGAAGCAGATGGCTGCCCTCATGAAGTCCGGTTTATGCTGGAGGTCTCTTCCTGTTAAAGGGGAACCCTCCCCTCTGACTCTGTATATTCTCACAGGACACTATTACCCTGAACTGGACTCTGTTAAAACAAACCAAACTGGACTGGATTTATTTGGACTATTTCAAACTGTTTACATCCTCTTTAAACCAGGGCTGCAGAGCTACAGATTTATCCTGTTTTTCCTCTTCTGAGAGACTCTAAAGTCTTAAATCATTAATCCCATTATATTAAAAACAGCCAGTAGATACTGGGCAAAAATCTGTTTCCAAATGATGATTTTTTTTTCTTTAATTTAAACCTACTAATCCCTAATAAACCTAATAACTGTTCCAATATTGTTAATCATTTTTTTATATCTCCATGGAGGACTGTTGGCTTATTTCAACCACTGGAGGTTTTGCAGCATGGTTGACCTTTTTCAGGTCATGCCACAAAATTTCCCTGTTGGTTAAGTCTAGACTTTGACTAGACCACACAAACCCACCCATGTCTGATGTTATGGAAAGATCCAGAAGTGGATTTGCTTGTGGGGAAACCTGAGGTCTCTTGAGCATGAGGCCACAGACTGAAGGTCGGACATTCTCCTCCAGGGATTTCTGTTAGAGAGCAGAATTTACTGTCCCTTCTGTTCCAGCAAGTTTAAGTCCAGCTAAAGCAAAGCATCCACTTATAGCTCATCATCACCACGTTCAAATATGTGCTTTGTTTTTCAGAACTGATTCCCATTCTGAGACAGACCATTCTCTTCTTTTAGGTCTGCAGTCGTTTTTGACACTCAGCTGTCATAGAGGACATGTTTTATCCACTTTTTTATTGTTGAATCGTGAACTCTGACTTTAAAGTATTAAACCCTGCAGCCAGGGCTTTAAATGTTGCAGTGGATTCCTTTGTGACTTTCTGATTCAGTCCCTCTGTTATGCCAGAAGCCATGATATTAACTTTGAACACTGGTGAAGGAAGATGCAGTTTTACTCTGCTGCAGCAAACACTCCC
>NW_015151431.1:39373-49536 GCF_000732505.1 Cyprinodon variegatus
TGTTGTACTTCATATGGGGCCCACCCAGATGATGTTGCTTACGGGTCTATTGTTGTGTCGTTTCATCATTGGGTGACATGGCAGAGGAACCACACCTTTAAGTCTGCTCAAGTGTTTTTACTGGCTGATCTCAGAATCATACAGCTGCAAAATATTCCATCTGTTACGTTATCTGTCAGTTACAGGAATCCAGACATGTTAAACCAGGAAACCAACAAAGGACACTTCTAGCCCCCCTGCTAGGCCATTTAAAGCCCAGACCTATCAGTCACAGCAAGGGCTAAGATTTCCTGAACATTGGAGATGCCCCGGCTTTCCAAAGCAGAGGTTACAGATCTGGCAAAGTTATCATGTTCCATGTTTTACTGTAGAGTTAAATCATTTTTATCAGCACTGTTTATGCAACAGGGAAAAAAACTGAAGCTTTTCTTCACACTTTTATTGTGAAATCCTCTGAGGAAAACCGCCCAATAAGAAGCTTGTTCTTTAGATGTGCGCCAACTAAAACATAATCCTATTTCAATGTAAATATTCCAGAGTGATGCAAGAAAGAGCTGCAGGTCACAGTTAAACTGCACCCCGCTGATGTGTAAAAACTACTTAATAAAGTAGGCATTAAAACAACATAACCTCTGACTGAGCCCAGCTGCTCTGTAAACACGAGGGGAGCTGCAGAGGTGTGTGTTTGCTGCAGTCTTAGACCCCCTCCACAAGCTGCTGAGAGTGTAAACAAGCACGGAAAATCTCCCAGATCAAAAGTTTAATATCCTATCTGTGTTTGCTGGTGTCCTTTTTAGGAAAAAAAATTAAAACAGCATCTACACAGAGTTACAGCGGCGAAAATCCTCCCCCTTGTGTACACAGGATGTTCCTCCTCTCTCCAGTTGTCATGCAGCCTGTGTGGCTGGAAAATGGAAACTTATTTGCTCAATTAGAGGCTCCAGAGCCCCGTCTTGTTTTGATGAACTCTGAGTGTAAATAAAAATGTACATTAAACGAGTCTTTTTTTTTTTTTTCTGAGCAACATGCAGATGATGATGATGGTTTCTGTGTTTTAATCTCGTTGCTGTCTGCAGAAGGCCTCTGAGGAGGAATAAATGCTTCCATCAATTAGAGTGAAGACAGCCTTACAGACAACACTGAGGGGAAAGCTTTTAGCGGTGAGCCTCTTTAGCCTAAACGCCTTCAGATTTGGAGAATAAATCAAACTCTAACAGTTAAAAATGGTGGACGACACACAGTGCCTCATATTATCCCTTAAATGTTTTCTTAGGGCTAAATACAAGCCTGCAGGCCTAAATGAAGGTTAAATTAGCACCTAGCTGAAAATGGAAACAGTAGCTCTACTAGGACAGACCTGATCCCACAGAGCGGGCAATCAGAGCCTTAAATAGAGAAGCATCCAAGAAGCCCATGCTAACTCTGGAGGATCTGCAGAATCTCACAGCTTGGGTGGGAGGATCAGTCATCCATCCTGTGAAGTACTATTTACTGCGAACATGGAGCCCTGTGAGAAGCTGCTCTGCTCAGATCGGACCTTTTTTTTTCTCGGCCTGCATCCAAAACGCCATGCATGGCAGAGATCTAACCCTGGACATCATCCTGAAGACATCATCCCCGCTGTAAAGAATAAAGGTGGCCAAATATGATGGGGAGGCTTTTCTTTAGCAGGGAAAGAAAGCTGATCAGAGCTGAAGCTGCAGATTAAACTAAAAAGACTAGAGCTAGAGTGGCATCAATACATAATCATGTGTTTAAATGGCCTAGTCAAAGCCCGGGATTAAATACAGTAGAGCAGGGTTCTTCAATGTTTTCCAGGCCAAGGACCCCCAAACTGATGGCGAGATGGAACGGGGACCCCCTAATTATATATATGATATAAAATAGTGTTATATCAAACTGGTCCTATAGTTACTCTATTACAGATGGAGTAATGTAACTAAAGTAATTTCTCCCTGGGATTATTAAAGTATTTCTGATTGTGATTCCTGGTTGATGGGACAGGTGTTGTGAATGAAACGGTGCCCAGCTTGAAAGAGCTCCTGTGTGTCGCTGAATGTGTGCATTGATGACTGAAAGACATCTTCTGCTTCCATTTATCTGTTTACTAAAGTGTGTTCAATTCATGTTAATGTGGATTTAAAGGGGGGAATATAAAAAAAACAGTCTAATGAACCGAAACTTTTGTGACCCTCATGCAGTACCTCTATGGACCCCCTAGGGGTGGCAAACCCCCTGTTGAAGACCTCTGCAGTAGAGAATCTGTGGTGTGATGCTGTGGGCCTGATCTGACTGAGCTGCAGGTGTGAGACGAATGATCTTCCCATAGTTTTTAGAAAAGCAGAAATTTGTGTAAAAAGAATTGATCATTTTTCTCCCCCAGACAGAAGGCAGCGTTAACCCCCCCTCGATCACACGTGCTCTGCTGACCTTTCTCAGCAGGATGACGCCTTCCTGCGTGGTCCTGTTGGCGATGATGTCGAACATCCCCGGCCCGTCGCTCCCGATGATCCTGTACTCCATCTCCGCGTTGGGGCCGATGTCGGCGTCCATGGCGCGGACGATTCCCACCGTAGAGCCCAGCTCGTTGGACTCCAGCACCCGGAACTCGTACAGGGCTGCAGAGAGGGGAAAAAAGAAAAAAAAAGGTTGATCAGGTTAAGATTTTCAGCTAAATTGTAAAAGCATAAAGAGAAAATCCAAGGTTTGTGTGGTCATGACAACCGAGGTCACATCCTCTTTGCTTCTTCTTTGCTCTAAAGCCACAGCATGGTTATGGACCTTCTAAATTAATTCAATGGAGAAGAAAAAAACAAAACAACAAAACAAACAAAAAGCTTCCCTCCAAAAAGAGCTATTGACCAGAGAAAAATGTCTTTTTTTTGACCTTGTAAATGTGTAAAGAAGCGGCGTAAAAGGGTGAGACAGTTCAGGTCAGGGAGAAGGTGAGTGGGAGCAAATCAGAGCCCAGAGAAAAGCGTGTGAATAGATTTACTGCTGTTAGATTTGCAGATGAGCTGTAAAACATTCCCCGCTTCCAAAACTGACTCGCTACAAGCCCCATCGACTCTCCGAGTTCAGGAGGCAACATAAATTCAAGGCCAATTTGCTCAACATAAATTAATTGCCTCTTCTTGTTTTGATTTGTTAGTTGTTGTTTTTTTTTGTGTTGCTTTTATTTATTTCTTTTTTTTTTGCCAGATGATTTCCTGTTTGGAGGCCGGGCGGCGGATTGATGGTTGCATCTCGTATGCTTAAATGAATCGGCAGCAGAGAGCGGCTGTGATGTACGCGCTCGCAGCCTGCAGAGACAAACAGCACTGACACACTAATAAAACATGCTGACAGTGTTTTGGCAACGCCTGAGTCGGCAGGTCTGTGTGACACTTAACTCCAAACACATTCGCTGAAAGGGGGGGGGTTCTGTGAGAAGGTTTCCCTGAGGCTAACAGGTATTTAGCATCAGGAGGAGAAGAAGAGGCATCACTCTGGCAGACAACAATGATATCGCTTCCTGACACTCTTCCTCCTCTGGGTGTCCCGCTACAATCTCTCCTCCTCTTTCTCTGTTCCCGTTTTATTTTAGTTTTTTGGTCCGTCCTCTCCCTCCATCTTTCTTTCAGCGTGGAAACGTCAGGATCGGCCTACAGGCTTCCTGCACATATAGATCTAAAATAAGTCCCCTGTCTCTTTTTGTCTGTTTTTTTAAAGGTCATAGCAGAGGTCAGGCTTAAAAAGCTACAGATTGATGCGTGGATGGATGGACGCTCAATGGGACAGAAACTAATCAAACCCTGGAAAATTCTTCAATATTTCAGGCTGTGTAGGAACCCTGAGTCAGGTGCTGGTAGGATCTCTGCAGTTAGCGCTGCCCACACTGAGCAGATAGGGGGGGGGTAAGCTGTGAGCGCGGTAATCCGTCAATCCGATGGGAGGAAAAGAGACGAGAGGGAAAACGGCGGTGAGAGTGAGTCAGCCTGGTATGTGGATTGATGGCTGAAAGGGGGGAAGCACCAAGGACAGTTTGAGCACAAGAGTGAGAACACATTTTTATGGAGTAAAAAAAAACGGCAGAGGAAAGACTTAATAGTGGGAGAGAGACAAAGAGGGAGGAAGAGGAGGGGAGATAAAACCCAGTGAATGCACTCTCCTCGTTTAATAGGGATTACAGGGCTGATCTGGTGCACTTTGCAGGACCCTTCGCTCCGTCATATGGCTCTATATTTAATTATTCTGTGCCTTTAAGAGGTCCGCCCCAGTCGCACACAAACCCAGACTCCCTGCAATAATCCAAACTCATTTTGAAACTGACACCAGATGGGGGCTGCCAGCCTGGCACCGGCCCCCGCTGGCCACTGGTCACTCTGTGTGTGTGTGTGTGTCCAGAAGGCCTGTGCTCACTCACTCTTGGTGAAGCGCGGCGGGTTGTCGTTGACGTCCGACAGCGTGATGCTGACCGTGGTGGTTCCTGAGAGCCCGCCCATCTGTCCCGCCATGTCTTTCGCCTGGATCACTACCTGGTAGTGCTCCTTCACTTCCCGATCCATGCCGGGCAGCGCAGTCTTGATCAAGCCTGACGATTAAAACACACACACACAAAAAAAAAACAGGTTTTAAGTTAATTTCATTTTAAAAACCTAAAACATGGAAACATTACCAGTTCAGAAAACCTTTAAAACAGAAAGTCAGCACTCCTTTATTAGCTTATTAGCCATTAGCGGCTCATTAGTCTGTTTTCCTCTGCCACCCTGAAGGCAGCTGCTTTGCATGAGATCACACTGTGAACCCGTCACCCTTCAAACAGGGTCACTTTGACAGCTTTGCACCTGACTTCTGGTTACACTGGGCTATGGAAATATCTTCCATCTCATTTTCCTATGAAAATCTGTTTAACAACACAAATAGGCCTGGGTTATGCACCATGTAGGTCATTAGAGTGTGTGGCTTAGGTAAACAAATCTTTATGGTCCAGCTGTTTATCCGACTTATTAGACCAGAGTCACAGATTTGATGATCTGAGACTTTGCTTGGTTAAAGCAGAAAAGACTCAACTTTAACTTGTTCTTCAGAGTGTAAACCAGAAAGAAGGAGATTCTCTCATCATTCACTGGTTGACAAAGCAAAATAATAGAAAGTCTGCATCATTTTCACATCATCAGCTATTAGAGATGCATCACTATCATTTTTTTAATGACTTGGACTTGGGGCTTGGCAGTTTGACCAAGTCTTAAGACTGTTTAATGGGTAAATTGACTCCTTATGCTATTCGATACAGTTAAAAAATATTGAACTTAGGAATTTCTGCCTATTTGCTATTTAATTTAGTATGAAAGCCTTAAATGTATGGATTGATTAACTGTCATTTATTTCATGCAATTTGGAAACAACTCCAATTCAATGACTTGTTGTACTGAATGTAAAAAGTTCAACTGAAGCCAATTCACTCCAATAAGCTGGTCAAATCTTTGTTCAGCAAAATTAAATCTAGTCCAGTTCAACACAATCAGATTCAGTGCAATTTAAATGTAAATAAATAAAATAAAATGCTGGATGACAAAATTATCTTCTCCCAGATTGTCTCAAAACTGGATGAAGTTCAGTTAAATTCAGTTCATACAAATAAATCTAATCTACCGTCATTATTAACAGCTTCAACTCAATCCAAACATTTACTAGTCTGATCAAATGCAACAGAAACTCAGTAAATAATAAAATGCTAAATGGTAGAAAAGTTGATTCTCTAAGGAGACCTATCGACTGCGTCTGATTACAAGCAGCACAACTAATTTCTATCAGAAGTAAAGTCCTAAATTACCAGATTAACTTGCATACAGTCCCATTTAATCCGGTTTGTTAATTGTCAATTATGACTAAATGCTGGAAAGTCATAGTAAGAACTTTGTAATTTAGATAAATTAACTTCACTTCAGCTAAATTAAGGTTAGTAATGCTGTGGGCCTTGATTTAATCTACGTAATCATATTTATGACATTTATAAAAAAAAATCCATCTCTAATTTCTTTTATTTAAATTTAAAAGCACTAATTAACACAAAAACATTTTATTTTAAAGTCATATTATTCAAACATACAGACGATTCAAAACCAAATACACCGATTTTAATGATGTTAAACCAAAAAAAAAGTGTGCGCTGTTCAAATCTATTCAAATAAACAATAATAATTTCTAAACAAGTCAATTTTAACCCAATCTAACCCAATTCTGATATTGTTTCAATAATTTACAGGTTTAATCCAGTCAGTTAAACTTATTCAGATTCAATTTGACTCAGTCCAAGTTAATTTAATCACAGCCGATTTAAATAAAATGACCTGATAGGAGCCAGTGGGTTGTGTCCAATCAGACAGAATAAAAACACCAAACACTGGTATCTATAGTTCAACTAATTTTACTACAAACCAGTTTGTTAAGCTAAATTTAGACATAAGATAATCTGAGAACATCCATTCATTTCATCCCAGCCTCAGGCCTTTTTTATGCTGAAAAATCCCATCAATAATCTGTAAAAGTGATGTTTGATTCTGAGATTATTCCAACTGAATTCATCCCATAGTGAACAAATTAAATCTGACCTTCCCCAATTCTTCACAATTAAAGTAATGTTCTGAATCTGATATATCAAACTAATCCTATTAGTAAAGTTAAATATTATGAGTTTTCATAAGGTGGAATAATGTTTCTTTGAGTAATCTAGTGGAATAAATTCCAGTTTGATCTAATTGGAAATAATTCAAAGTTGGCTGGTTTACTTGGTACTGCAGACATTCCAGTTAGATTTATAAATAAATAACCTGATAGTGCGCGAATCTGTCAGATCCAAGTCCATCCAGTTCAGTCCAAATGCTCAGATTCTGATGCCCTTGAGATTATATGCAGTCCTAATAAGTCCAGTTTGTTTGAGTGCAGCCCAGTTAAATCCCAGATTAAATAGAGTTTAGTCAGATTCAGATTAAGTTTAATCAGAGTTCAATAAAACTAAATCATATTTGAATTAAATATGATTTATTTCATTAAGAAAGGCCCAGTTGATCCAGCTGCGACTCAATCAGACTCTATATTAATGGCTAATCATCCAGAATTTGACTTAATCTACATGATGGTACTGTATGTTAAATAATATAAAGTTGAAAAGCAGCAGGTTATTAAGAGCAATTCCTCTGCAAAGAAACAGATGAAGCTGTCAGTGTTTGTTTGTCTGTTATTATAAATTGATTTTGCATTATCAATTATTCAATTCCATTCAGTTTATTTATATAGCGCCAATTCAGAACTCATCTCATCTCAAGGCACTTTACAGTTCATCAGATCATTCAGTCAAATTATTTCAAAGTTTTCTATCTAAGGAAAACCAGTTGATTGCATCGACTCATTGAATCAAATGCGATCTCTCACACTAAGCATGCTTGAAGCGAGAGTGGAGAGGAAAAACTCCCTTTTAACAGGAAGAAACCTCCAAGGAGACAGAAGCAGAGATACAAAAGGCTACTGTAAAAGGCGGCCCCGTCCAGGAAACACACAGCCAGGCAGATGAGCTCCGAGCCAAGTCCCATGTCAGAGGATGAAGAGAGCACATCCAGTTAGTCCCAGTCAGAGAAACAGGACTTCACTGAAAAACAGACCAATCTCCAATATATATAAAAAGGTGTTGATGGCAGCAGCAGAGCTGATATTTCTCTCCAGGATGGAGTCACAGCCAAACAGGAACAGATGAGGCGATTAGCAATTATCATCAGATTTATGTTTATACGGAACATGGAGAAAAACGAAACATAATAAAGATGGGACTTAAATGCAGTGAACTGAATGTTTTTAAATCTTAACCAAAATGAACCAGTCCAGCTCAGTGTGGTTTAATATAAAAGTGAAACCACTCAAAATCATATCAGTAACAGTCAGATTCATAGCAAAATCAATAATGTAAAGTCCAATTTAATCCAGTTCATTTGACTACAGCCTGCAGGAACTGAACTAATTAGTCCAGGATTGATCGGTTGATTGATGAGGAACACAAGTTATAGCCTCTCGTTTACTGCTTTTCCTCATATCGCTGCTTTTATGTACATTATTTTGCCTCGTTTAGACCATAATGTTTAAAAAAAGTTCAACCTAAGAGCAGCACAGATAAGCAGCTGGAGTGACTGCTGCCTGTTCTTGTCAGGAAACGTCAGCGATATTGAAAATGAGAGACGAGATGCAGCTGGCAGCTTTCCTGGCCCCTTCAAACGTCAGAAAAAGAAAAAAAAGAATAAATCAAACGAGCATATGGTCTAAAAATAACAACCAGCTCCTACAGGTGGAGGCTGCTGATCAGAATCAAAACATCAAACATGAAGCACCTGAAACTAAAATGGCTGCGATAAGATTTCTCTCTGTTGCGATTCCTGTATCTGCAGAACACATCATTTAAACACCTTGTATGATCTCAGAAACGCACAAAGGTATAAAAACCTCTAATTCCTTAACGCCTCTGAGGTGCTTTGAGGATAATTTATCATCTCCTTGGTGTTAATGCTGGGACCGCTTTAGAGGGATGCGGGGAAACACCTCTGGTTTGGCGTGGGGACAGAAGGACGCCGTATTTGGCAGCGCACTGAAAAGATGCTCCGTCTCCCATCAGACCCTACAGCCGGTCCGCTGCTAAACGGTTTGATTTGAAGGAGAGAAGCTGGTGGGAGTTCAGACTCAAACGGATGCAAATTCAATAAATTTCACCTTGGATGAAGCAGAACTTTCAGAAGTTCCCGCCGGAAGTAGAGGAAAAAAGCTGATTCTGTGAATTTTTAACGACGAGGGAGAAAGTGGAGGATGGCTGAGATCAACCTTTGTTTCCTCTTCCGTGGAAAACAATGAAACTTCCCATTCTTCTCCTCCTAACAATGAACTCTTTATCTGGCAGAACTCTGTGAGGAAAGCAGCGATGTGGTTTGTGATGGAGCTCCAGAAAGCAGCTCGCTCTCTGCTGCTACCTTTGTTGTTCCTTAATGACTACAATACCAAGAGAAGAGGAGGAGTGGGAAACAAATCCTGCTTATAACGCCATGTCCAGGCATGTCTTTGTGTAAGAGGGGATGTTAGCTTACATACCACATGTGGGATAAACCATATTACTGTTAATCCCCTCACTAATCTGCAAATGGCTTCTTTTTTCCCCCTCTGAATCTTTTGTTTAGACGTGAGCGGGATGACTTCCAAAGCGCGCCGTAATGATTAAAAGTAGATCTTTAGGACGGCTGATTTGCTGCAAATCCCACTTCCCTCCCAGATCCGCCCGGCAGCCGTATCGGGCGTGTTCCTGGGAAAATTAGGATGGTTTCAGAACGCTCTCTTGTCAGGGATTGTTTTAAATCAAACTGGCTTCTGAATATTTCTGTTTGCTTATGTTTTCCCACTATGGCCTCCTCCAGGCAGCATCCTGTCAGTAGGAGGACCAGCAAACCTCTGAAGCTTCGTTACAACAGACTGATGAGAAGTGCAGCTGAGATGGAAGATGCTGCTCTAACAGGATGCCTGGTTTCTGCAACAAAACTTTCTCTAACAAGAAGAACCAATCTATTGATCGCATTTTATACAGCGTATTAACAACATCCTAAAAGCTAATCGGTCCTAAATTGACAAAAGGTCAAAGTTTCATTGATTAAAAATAAAAAAAAATGAAAACCAATCTTCCAAATGACAACAAACCTCCTAAAACTAAGAATTTGACTTCGTTTTTTAAATTTGCATATTGATTCTGAAGAAAATGTAGAAATAAATATGTGTTCTGATTCTATGAAAAATATAACATTTGACTTTTAACAGACTCAAAAGAAAAACATGGAATTTTTAAGAAAAAAAAAGTTAATTAAAATGAACAAATAATAAACAGTGAAATTAAACGTATCATGGAAGGCAAAGGAAAATAAAATACAAACAGAAAATAAATTAATAATCTATATTTTAATTAGTGGTCAGCCGATATCGACGTTAACGTGCTGCAGACTCTTATTGCCGTTAATCTATTCACATAGTGGGGTTGGGAGCTGGGTCTATACTAATGATGACTTTCACCTTGATATGTTAGTACGGATGTATATCTGGGGGCGAGAAAGAATCAGTCTTTCTCGCCAACCTGTGTCGGCCTACTGTGAAATCACCACATCGAA
>NW_015151431.1:50327-84473 GCF_000732505.1 Cyprinodon variegatus
TTGGATCATTTGGATCATGTGCAACCTGGTGCTGGACGCTCTGGAGGGTTTTACCGTATTAACAGGAGAAGTGGCGCAAGTGAAATTAGACACTGTCGTCAGACAACATGCAGGAATTTATAAATGTTTTAAATCAAGTTGGGTCCGGATCCGGACCGCAGTCTGCTAATACATGACCTCTTATCTATAAGCATAGCTCTATCCACCAAGCTAACCAATCTCCTCGCTCAGTGGATAGCCACAAGCTGAGCTCGTTCTCCAGGTGTCCACAGGTGACCCATCTTACAAACTACCTGCATGGTTAACTATCAGGAGGAGAATACGTGAGCAGCACGCCGCAGAGAAAGGCGCAAAAGATGAGAAGTTGATCAAGGCGATGTGAGAGTCAGATTTTTGGAGACACTATATTATTAAAGGTGGGCGTCTATAATTGAAAGTGGGACACTCTATTTCCTGCAGCAAAAAACTGTAAGAAATGAGCAAAAAAAGTAAAACTTAAGTAAGAAGAGAAAATTACAGGTGATTTTGCAAATATAAAAAAGTACACCTTTTCCTTTAAATTCTGGAGGTAGCACACATATCATGAATGCCTTTGGCAGAATACAAATTAACAAATTTAATGTAGATTATTCCATAATTACAGTGAGATTAATCTAGATTAAAACACAAAATCTATGCCCACCACTAATTTTAATAAAGTTGATCACCAATAGGCAATGTGAGAAACTAAAACTGACAAAAAAAATATATAATTAGTCAATTATTATAAAGCAAAGAATTAAATCCTTAAGTTATTTTTAACACTTCAAATATTTTTGAAGTTTGAATCCAATTTTTTAAATAATTTCTATAGATGACTTAATTCAGGTTTGATCTGGAAAACCCCTCAGAACCTTGTTTATTTAAACTAGTGAGGATGTGTTCGGACCCAGCTTGGCCCAGAAAGGCCCGTTTCAGGATCAGCGTTGAGCACTGAATGGCGGCCAACTGGATCCGGTTCTCACCTGTCTCAGGGTCCACAGAGAAGTACGGCTGGCCCTCCAGGATGCTGTACACCACCTTGGCGCTGTTCCCGTACGTGGCATCGTCTGCGTCCACGGCCGTCACCTGAATCACAGAGGTTCCTGCAGAGAGAAAAAAACAAAACCAACCTAAAATCAGGACAATGATTCCCATCAACTCCTGGATGCTGCTGAAGGATGAGCCTGTGGATAATTGGTCAGGGCGGCTGCTCCTTCTGATGAGCTGTCCCATGTTCCTCTGAATGTGACGGATCGTTTCTGTCTCTTTACATTACCTGGAGCAATCTTTATCCCCACGCCCCTTATATCCACACACATGATTGATTTCTACAGGTAATCGATAGGCTCTAATGTAAACATATCTCTGCCTCCGATCCCCAGGAAGCCCATCAACATTTTAAAGTCTGTGAGAAACAGATACAGCGCCTGGAAAACTATTCAGCTTTTTAAGCTTTTGTTACACCGCTGCTACACATTCTGAATGCAGCTGCTAGCTTTAGTCTGAGCGATTCACCGATGTGAAAATATATCAATATCCAATATAATATTCTTTGACACAGAAAACCAATAGCAAGATGTGAATAAAATGTGTTTTTCTCCTTTCTCCTCACAACTTTGCTCTAATAAAATCCTAATAAATGCATCAAAGTTTGGGGTTTGCAATAGGATGAAATATAAAAAGTGAATATTTGTGTCTGTGACGGCAGGTGAACGTTTGTGATCCAGTTTCTCTTCCAGAAAGAACAAAGGGAAACCATTAGCCAAGTGCTACCTCCCAAACGGCGCCTTGCGGGCCAAGTGTTGCCTCATTACATGCAGAGGGAAATTAATTGAGTAGAAATATTTAATGGCAAAGTGCTATAAATACGGAATTGTGCGACAGAAGAGCAGAGTGACCTGATGGAGGTTTTGCTAATTTGATGTGGGCTGAGTTCTGTGTGAAGCGTTAGAACCAGAACCATCAGACTGAGGCAGAGCTGGGCTGTCTGATTCGGTTTAAATGACAGTTTTCGCGGAGATTCTTGAGGAAGTTCAGCGAACCCTGGTCGCTAATACCTTTGACAATGGAATTAGACTGGAAGAGGCTTTCTTCTGTCACAGATCCACATCAGTCACCTTTAAATCTGCTCCTGACAAAGGAGTGAGGAGCGATCACAGGATTATTTTTTCTTTTCTGCCTGTGATCATTCAGAGTTCACACGTCAGAGCTGTGAGGCTGTAATAAAACTTAAAGCCAGTGTCACTTTTAAAGGAGCAGTGTCTCTGCGCAGTCACTCGTGAACACATGCTCTGCCATGCGCTGACATCACACCTCGCCTGTTGCCATGGGCACCCGTGCTGCCCTCAGATAAGTGCCGGCCCCTCTCTCGCTCGGGGTTGCTGAACCGAGTGACAAGCGTGTCACATGTCTGACCGCGGCGAGCATCAGCACAGCCAACCGCTCCTCTTATGTTTTCATGCAAGTATTGATTGGGAGCCTTTTTATGTTGTTTATCTATATTCATGAGGCCCTTTTAGACCGAGAGCTGCAGCCAGAGTGCATGCAGAATTAAACTTTAATCTGAAGGCGGATGGCAGGAGCTCATGATGATACAAATGGTGCAGCTTTGGGAGCCGCAGGAGTAAAATCCACACTTATTCGCTGCGGTGACACAGCTGACAGTGCTGCTAATTAAATTCAATTAAATTCTGCTTTAATAGACTACAATACTGTGTTTAAAAGATTATCTGCTGCAGCGGCTGTTTGGTCTGGACGTGGAGCCGCTCCTCGTCTCTCATTTAATTAGTCGTGCCCTCTTTGTTGAGTTGGCGTCATTATGATGATTGATAAAATCCCACTGATCCTCTGTTTTAGAACGTCCCCGGCCGGTCTGAATCATAATCCTGTTAATGCAGCTCAACCTTCACCTGCGCTCATATCATCAATTTATGTTTCCAGCAGCGAAACAGATGTTCTCTTTTCCTGGCTCAAACATTTTCCCTCTACTTTATAACTTTTATAAATCTCCTGACTGGAGATCAGCCTCTGGATCAAACCCTGAAAACGGATTGTGACCCAATCTGTTGGTTTTCCTTCGACAGATGCAGCTAGGGTTGCACTATTTGGTAATTAGATGGAAACTGGTGAGGATTCAAACAAGGCAGTTTTAGATTTAGACATTTTGTCTAATCAAAGAACCATTCAATGTAATATCTTGAATTTAAACATTAATTCCATACAAAGAAAATCCAGCTATTCACCAACAAACAGCTTCTGAAATGAAACTATTGGCTGATTTACAAACATGTCAGCAAAATTAATCAATCACACGTAATCACGTAATAGTATCACAAACTTTAACATGAAATTTCTGTAAGGAATCTCTAACCCCTTCATCAAACAATCCATCATTAAAAATGCAGCTCCATCCTGCAGTAATCCTTAAATTATTTGCTTATATTGGAAGAAATTGCTCTTTAAGGGCATTCAGATGCCTGAAAACACCCAATTTTTGTTCAGCAAGCTCTGCACTGGCGGCTTTCTGAAGGAGAATTTGTTGGAAACTCCTGGATGTTCTTCGTTTCACCCTGAAGGTTGAAAGTTCCCTGCATATGAGGCTATTTAGAAGCTAAGAGTTAAAACTACTGTTTGCAGGCAAAATGGACGAGACAAGCAGACCTCGTGCAATTTATTAAGAAATTAATCCAGTAATCAGATTGATGGAGTGATTTCAGCCTCACTTTAATCATGTTTGAATGAAGTAATCAGATACTTTGAGCAGTACTACTGAAAAAAATGTTTTAGTTTTAGTAGTGAAGCTCCTTGCAAATCTTTGCTATGGTACCTTACAAAATTATTCAACCCGCTTAAAATTTCCCACATTAAAAATCTTGTATTTTATTCAAATGTTGCTACTTGATATTTGTAAATCTGTGGCATTCATCTGCATTCTTTCCCTTTTTTCCTGATTCCTTAAAATAAAATAAGTTTACACTTCCTTAGTCTCAGTTTTTAAAGTTTTATCCTGTGATAGCCTCAGCATTTAGTTTCATTATCCTTGCTGAGGAAATCCCCTCAGCATGATGCAGCCACCACCACACCTCATAGTGCGGAAGGTGTAATCAAAACGGATATAGATTGTTAGTTTAATCTGAGCTGGGAGCCCTCTGCGCTTCATTTATTTATTGACTACTTAAGGAATGAATTTTTACTCATTGAAGCAGTTAAATTGTAATAATTCCACTTTTAAATTTGTTTTTGGTTAAATTAAGAAAAATGTGGAAAAGTTTAATAGTTTATATGAATTATCACTAAATGTTTTTTCCAGGCGGAGGCAGATTAAGCTGCAGAAACGTACCGACGTCGGACATCTCTGGAACCCGTGCCATGTACGGGTCCTTGGTGAAGCGCGGCTCGTTGTCGTTGATGTCGTGGATCTTGATGATGAACTCGGACTCGCCCTCCAGCGCCTCGTTGGTGAAACGGTTGACGGCCTTGGCGTGCAGGATGTAGTAGGACTTCTCCTCGCGGTCCAGCCTCTTGGTGGCGTGGATGTCCCCAGACTTCTCGTCGATCTTGAAGAGGGTCCCCGCTCCCTCCCCGGTGAGGACGTACCTCACGCTGCCGTCTCCTCGGTCCCCGTCCGAGTGGAGCTACACAGAAAGACAGGTCGATTTAAATCCCTGCAGCCTCACAATAACAACAGGCAGCAGTTTGTATAATGTTCATTATAATAAATTTCCACTTTGCTGCTTTCTGCTGCTAATTGTTGCAGCAGTGCTTCAAACTCGGCTTCATAAGAGCTTTCACATTTGCTTAATTTGCTTTTATGAACACCAGGCTACAGCTTTTCAGGGGAAAATAAAATGATCAAAAGCTGCAGATAGAACAGTCAAAAAGAAAAAGGAAAAAACTCAGAGGCGAAGGCTTGACTGACAGAGGATCTCTGTCAAAAAAAAACTAAAAAAGAAAACACACATCCCTGCAAAGAAACACTTTGTACCAAAAACTGTCAGTAGAGAGCACTTTTCAAAGCAGAGTCGCAGTCCTCAACATGGCACATGCAAACATCAGCGTTCTGACCAATCTGGGCCTTGGCAAATAAACGCTGACAGCTTTGATCGAGCGTGTTTGGTGTCATTTAACAGATTCCTATCATCTTTAGTAAACTGTCACCGTGTTATGATGACACACGCTTCACCTCGCCTCTGTGAAATCTGCCAAGCAGAGAAGCTGCGCTCGCTGCGATTGTTGCACTCATGTTGTCACGCTCTCCTGTTGTGGGGTTTTCACAACGCCACCCGCTCCCTGACGGCCCTACCTGAACGCAGCCACCATGAGACGCCATCTTTCTCTGCTGCTTCTGTCTATACCCTGACAAATAAAACTGCTCATACTTTTCCAAAAAAGTCCATGACTGTAAAGTGGCTGAAAAATGTTCAGTAAGTGATCTTAAAAAGTGACTTGAATGTGTTCCCATATCACTTCAAGCATTACTGCCCAACCTCCAGTCTTTTATCCTACATTTAGCTTCATCTATCTTCATGTTAATAGCATCCCTGCAGCAGACAGTAGCATCTATTCAAAATGTCCCTTCCCAGTCAAATGCCAACCAAATGACAGCCCACTTCCCCGTAACTCCCAGCAAAATACCCTCCAACTTCCAGCCACTGGAGTGACCCCTCCTGCATATAGTTTTACTCTGACTCCACTCTTTTACTGAATGACAGGGTCTGACCAGGAGATGATGCTTCTCTTATGCTGCGTTCACACCGGGGGCAGCAAAAGCAGCAAAATCGCGTCTGCTGCTTCATTTTTGCTGCTTGTACCAGTGAATTCTGACGCGNCAACCTCCAGTCTTTTATCCTACATTTAGCTTCATCTATCTTCATGTTAATAGCATCCCTGCAGCAGACAGTAGCATCTATTCCAAATGTCCCTTCCCGGTTAAATGCCAGCCGAATGGCAGCCAACTTCCCCGCAACTCCCAGCAAAATACCCTCCAACTTCCAGCCACTGGAGTGACCCCCTCTTGCATATATTTTTACTTTGACTCCACTCTTTTACTGAATGACAGAGTCTGACCAGGAGATGATGCTTCTCTTAGAACCTAATGTCATGACAGAAAGCATATTTTAGTACAAAGATTGATTTTGCTGCTATAGGCTTAGACTGCTGGAGGACATAGGGACCCCTTTTTCATCATTCTGCTTCATTATAGCTCTATTCTACCACTCTTCAGAATCAGTTAGTTCAATCTCTAACATTATGCTCTGTCTGCTTTTTCTCATAGTAGCTTCATCTGGTCTGTTCCTGTTTGGCTGTGACTCCATCCTGGAAAGAAATATCAGCTGTGCTGCCACCAACATCTTTGTTTATGTTTGACATCGGCCTGTTTTTCAGTGTAGTCCTGTTTCTCTGACTGTGACTGGCTAGATGTGCTCTCTTCATCCTCTGTCATGAGAGCTGGTTCGGAGCTTGTCTGCCTGGCTGTGGCTCTGTATATCTGCTTCTGTCTCCTTGAACCCCAGTCGGCCTCAGCAGATGGCCGCTCACACTGAGCCTGGTTCTGTTGGAGGTGTCTACCTGTTAAAAGGGAGTTTTTCCTCTCCACTGTCGCTAAAAGCATGCTTAGTGTGAGGGATTGCTGTCGAGTCAATGAGTCGATGCAATCAGCTGGTTTTCCTTAGATAGAAAACTTTGAATTAATTTGACTGGATGATCTGATGAACTATAAATCGCCTTAAGATGACATGTGTTGTGAATTGGCGCTATAGAAATAAACTGAATTGAATTTATGTTTAAACAAGCAATTGTAGGGGACCAGCCAAGGGCCCATCAAGTCAAGTGGGGAAATTATAAATGGCTACTACAGTAATCCTTCCACCACCATGTTTCATAGAAGGAAGAACATGTTCAGGTTTATCCATGTTCAGAAGAAGGACAGATTGTTGATTTTTCTGTAGAAAATGTTGAAACTTCATTCATTTCACTACAGAGTGCTACTCTGTGTTGGTTTATGGCGTAAAAACCTGATAAAATAGGCCTTCATACAGTGTGGTGGCTGCAATGCGATAAAATGAAAAAAAGTCTGAGGGGGATGAATAACTTTACAAGCCACTGTATTTCTGCCCCGCCTCCCCACATGAACAGCAGCTTAGCATGCTCTGACATTTTAATTCCTCTACTAAATCCCCCTTAACATATTTATCTCAGAGAACTCATCAAAAGGCCTGTCCACCCCTCTTCCTCCTTCTTCACCCGACTACAATAATAACCATGAACATTATAATCATAGCTGCATGTGGGAAAGAAGGGGTCAAAATGAGGGGCAAATGTCTGCAGACACAAGAAACTACAGAAACCTGATTAACCCAAGTAATTCTCTTTGATTCAGGGAGTTTTTTCAACCATTTTGTGCATTGCTTTCTGTCTTTGGCTCACAGTGAGGACAGATCGAGGGTGGATATTCTCGCATTGCAACTGGGTCACGTGGGAGCAAAGTCTGCCCTACTCATCACATCTTAAAAAGCTTTCCATCGCAGGTGCTCGGAGGCTTTACTAATTCATGGAGTTTTTATCAGGCCTGGCACATGTGAGGCCAACAGCTTTCTGGATTAGGGTATTTAACACTGTTTTGTTCGCCTGCCTATCCATCCCCAGTCGAGTGTGTCGCAGAATTTCACTACATTTGGATTAGGATCTTGACTGTTTCATTCACCCTCTTGAATTCTGGTCAAAAACGGCTCCTTCTGCACAGCCGGAGAATATTCTGCAGGATTTCATTTGCAGTGGGTTTCTGTTTTGCTGCATGCGCTTCCAAACACAGACTCGGTTGGCTGAAAACAATCCACTTCAACTTTATTATCTTTCTCCCTCTGTTATAGCTGCAATGTCCTTTTCTATGATTGTCTATCAACCTGCCTATCTCTGCCTCCACAACTGTTCAGTTAATAACCATCGAGTCCGCTCCTTTGGGCTGAGATGTGAGATAGACGGTGTTACACGCTCCGTGTCGACTGTCATTTCTATGGAAACAGAGAGATCTTGAGGTTCTGAAGAGTTCCTCCTCAGCTCCTGTGAAAGATATTACAAGACAGTTCATAGGATCGAAACTTCAACGCCTGCTGCTGTGACCCTGTCCCTCCCAGCTGCCTACCTTGCTGGTGAGAAAAATTTACTGCTGGCCTTCTACTCAAATTAAGAGGAAGAAGGAGGGGGGAAAAAACTTATGTAGAAATCAATGTGGCAGCCCAATGTGCATTCACAATGGCCCTTTGATCAATTTGTATTGAAAATACAATTAAACTGTCACAGGGGGAGAAAAGAAAGCCACATGTGCTTTCAGTGCGGTCACCAAGAGGCGCTGGCACGTCAATAGCTAGCCTTTTCTCCTTTGCTCCCCTACAGTCCCAAATTGTTGTAAAAAATGGCAGAGAACATGACGCTATATCCATTAACACTGGGGGTCTTTGTCTTTTCAAGACAGAGAGAGGCTAAAAGGAAAGCACCGTCTCATTAGCTCACTGTGTTGATAATAAACTTTCATTTTATAAAAGGGAATTAAGTGCGATTAGGAGAAGACTCCATCTAGATACTCGTTAGCCTGAGAAAGGGTTTCTTATCTTGGAGGAAAACGTATGAAAAGAAAAAGGCCTCATTTTACCGCTAGATAGTTTAGCATATCTTTGTGCATATTTGTTTAGGAACTAGTGGCTGTTTAGCTTTGCCAAAGTGAACAAGGGAAAGATTAAGCAACTACGTTTACACTTAGCTCTGAAAAGTAAAACGTATTAAAAGAAGCAGATAGTTTACAAAGCATATTCTAGTGACCTCTAGCTTAGCATAGCTTAGCTTAGATAAAAAAGTAGGGTAATTGATTCTATTTGCAGATAGATAGCTTTGTAAATTACTAGCATTTTTAAAACTGATTTTAAAAATATACTAAGCAGAAGATTAATAGCTAACTGGGTACTTCAGTTTATCCTAGCTAAGCGGGGTAAAAGTAAGTATAGAAAATAGTCAAACTATCAGGTTGTTTTTTGTTATTTTTGTCTCAACATATCATTCCAAAAAAGTTTTAAAAAAACAATCCACTGGACTTTTTTTTTCTTTCAAGTTTGAAGACATTTCGCTTCCTATTCAGGAAGTTTTTTCAAAAGCCAATTTTCACCTGTTCAGCCAGGTCAAAAACTCCCGCTAACAACCCCCCCCCCTTTCAGAGACATAGACAGGAATCGGGTATTACAGGCAAACGAAGAAGCCAAAACGACCCCCATTCTTAAGGGTGGACCTGTACATTAATATAAAACTTTGTGTTTATCATATTACCATTTAACATATAACGTTGCATATATCTCATCCAGTTTGAGTTCAGGTAAAATTGTTTTTAAAATTTTAATAAATATGTGTAATCTAACTGAAAGGTAATTTTAGAATTTGTTTAGGTCTTTTAAGGGGTTGTGACACATAAGAGATTATTGTAATATTATCTCTGACTGGTGTTTCATGTGATTCTATTCATTCTGACAGAAACTGTTGGAACTGTGGTCCGATCCAAGATGGCCGCCCTCTAGGCACGTCAGCCTCGCTACATATATGTTTTCAGGGAGTCTCCTCTTGAAACGACTGTTATTGCAGTGAAGAAGGAGAGCGTGGTTATTGTGACAAATCTTAGCAGACAACTTCATCTAGAAGCTGGTTACTTTAGATCAACCTAATTTAGTCTGTTAAGCTTTTAGTACCATGTAAATTATTAAAAAGCTAATTTTATATCCATGCTATTAGCCTTTTCTAGGGTAAAGTAAAATTAAAAGAAAGGAAGAGACCCATGGCTAGGAGCTTGTTAACTTAGATAGGGAAATTGTACCTTAGCTAATTTATATAAAAGCATTGACTGAAAAATTGATCGATTCTTTAAAAAAAAAAAAAAAAAGCCATTTTGAAGGACAAGTTCCAATTAGGCCTAATTAGCATAATGACTTCTACTCATTTGAAAAACCCTAGAGTTTTATGTCAAGTCCCATTTAAAAGACATACAAATTTTGAGGTATTTGAGTCACGAAAAAGGGAAATATATGATTAAAAATATACAACTGCTTTATATTATCTCCATGTAAAAATGAGTCATTTTCTTTGCAGGAATTTTGCAATCTATGGAGGAAATATTCCCACCATAGTTTTTTTCATGAACAATCAGGTCTTACTCAGCTGGCCGTGCAATGATTAGTTTGGACATCCCTGAATGAAGCCATGTAGAAACAAACTAATAACCTTCTAAAGGTTAGGCAGTAATGAGAGCATTGCTTTCCACCGTATTTGTTTACCAATATTTGAGTGATAAATACACTTATCACTTATGGGATATGAAAGTGCTGTAAAAATTTATTAATCAGGACAATGACGGGTTGCAACCAAAGCTTTATCTTACATAAGATCTGATTATAAAAGACTGAAATGAAAAAAATAGACATATTTTAATTTAACAACTATTAGGGTTTTTGGGGTATTTCACCAAATAATTTCATGTTTTTACTCCAAAAGTTAAGATCACAGGAGATTCCCTCCAAACAACCATGCCAAGATTTAAAACGCTTTATTCTTTATTTTAAGTAGAGCAGCTGAATTTCCGATCAATATGAAATATACACCATAACACACATGAAAATCTGTACTTTTCTGTAAACAAAACATACAAGTGCAAAACAAAACACCTACAGAGACTGAATTATAAGAAAAAAACAGATAAAAAAAAAGCTTATTTCTTTTCCAAAGAAAACTAGGAGCATTTGCATTGGAAAACAGGTGTTTACATTCTAAGAAAATGAGACTTGAAGGGGTGTCATTTCGACTGGTTTGCATTTCTTTTCAAGCAGAAAATATTCATTTCTCTTCCCACATGCTTCATCCTCCAGTCTGAAGAGGGCTGAAGAGTGAAGTGGTACTCATCAGACATCTGTGCGTGAGAACTTATCACGGAGACGTCTTTGTTTGTGAAATTAATCAGCTTCGAGTGCAGCAAATGTTAGTGCAAGCTCGATCTGGCCACCATTTGTGCTTCACTCGAGTTCGGCCAAAAGAGATGGCACTGCAAACGGTCTGCTTAGGGCAATTAGCCAGTTAGCCTTTAAGGCCTTGTGTCCTGGCCTGTTGAGAACTGGCTGCCTTTGTCATAGCCAGATGGTAGCCTCAGACGGTGCGCAAAAATAGCCCACCGAATAACTGTTCAAGTGTAAATGTGGGAAATGACAGAGCGACTTGAAGTCGAAGGTGAAATGTCAGGTAACACATTTTTATCTCCCTAAGATGACACCTCTCTTCTTTGTGTCACATGCATGATTTTCCTGCTTGTTGTTGTCATTTTGTTTTGTTTTGTTTTTTCTCCAAACATTTGAATATAGAAGCAGTTTGTGCACGGTCTTGAAACAAAGCACATGCAAACATCACCATCCAGTCAAACAAGGAGCTTTAAGAGTTTTTGATGCAAATGAAATGGTCCCATTGCACTGTGTGGGCTGCATTAAGCACCAGTGTCGGGGCCGATTTAAAGCCTGATTGGATTGGTGTGCTTTAGGTTGGAGGCAAGTTTCATAAACATGAAGTCTACATAAAGTTATTAAAGCAAAAATCATTGAATTATTTAATCAACAGCTCAGAGAAATTATATAAATTAATAAACAGGTACTGTAACTTAGGGAAAAAAATGGATCCTCTCGTCATTTGCAATTGTGAACTGAGCAGCTCATACATTCACCAAACAGCCAGAGTACACTGCGCATGTAAAAGCAGTTATGATCGTCACATTGATGCTGATTATTAACAAGCATATCTCACCTTTTGCCCACTGATTGCTGAAAATGTGCGTCACAGCAGCGACCACATAAAGAATAAATTAGTATGGAAAAACATGAGTGGATGAAGAAAAAACGAAAAAAAGGCTTAATTATAGAATTTTAAGGTCCAGAAATCAAATGGTGCATGGACCAATTTTAAAAGCACCTTGGAACAAACACTTCCTGGTACAGAGTGTCAAGTTATCACCACTCTGACTGTAAACAGGGCACATATTGTACTTTATATAGAGCTTTAATGTGTCTTTATTATCCCTTTATTATTATATTTGTCTTACAGGTGACAGCAAACTGGAAAACCAAACACACTCATAACATACACCCAGCTACTAGGGGTGTACAAAATTGATTCTCACAAATATCCTGATATTTCACTGGTTAAAATACCAATATCACAATATTTACTGAGACAATATTGGTATTTATTCAAAATACAGCAAAATTGATCTTAAGTGAACAATATACGCATTTATAGGGAAATAATTCTTTAATTGTCTTAATTTTCTATTGCTCTTAAACCCTCGGCTGCTCGTTAGAAGTGCCCCACCCAAAAGCCTACTATTGAGCTATTCTGCACCAGCTACAGCAGTGCAACCAGGTCTCCTGAGGTTTTCCAGAACTATATTATCTCAAAAATCGCAATCAGGCACGGTCAGGCTCCCTCCTGCATTAGAGACTTGTTGTGTTCTTATAACCACTCTCATAGGCTGAGGTCTCTGGACCAGAACCTGCTCATGGTCCCTCGTACTTGTTACAGGACCAGGGGAGATTGCTCCTTTCAGGCAGTCGCGCCGGCGCTCTGGAAAAATCTCCCGCTTTCCTTGCACTTACTTGATTCTGTTGATATTTTGAAGAACAAACTGAAAACCTGTTTGTTTAAGAAAGCATTTTAATTCCAGTAGATTAAGCGTCGTTTGTATTGTCACTTTGTGAAGCACTTTTGTGACCTCTATGTCTGTGGAAGGTGCTATATAAATAAACATTACTTACTTACTTATATATGTTATCTTTGTTAATGTATGGGGATATATCGTACCCTGACAGGGGTATCATGATACATATTGAATCACCAAATTCCTGACTAGTCACACCTCTACCAGTTACACAGTGCCACAATATAAAACGGTACTAAAGCAATCCACATCAAATGCTAGTAAAATGGTTAAAACTGCTTTCAAAATAATGAGTAGCGTTCTCCTTATAATTGATTTTTTTCTCTGGAGTGTGAATTTTGTCATTTGAAGAGGGGAAAATATGTTAAACGTAACTTTATTGCAGAAAACTAAAAATTTTCTTTAGTTTTTAATTGTTGTTTCTTCTTACTTGGACCCAGTACTTGAGTTAAGGGGGGATGGCATCCCCCTTCTTAAAAAATCGTAAAAATCATCTCCCTTTTTAAATGACCATCCCCCCATACCATCCCCTGTGACATTTTATCAATGAATGTGTAAACTCGTCTACAATATAGTAACAGCAATAATATTGCCATTTCAACATTTAGCGAGCTGTGGGCTTACGTGTAACAAAGAGTTAGCAAAATAAATAAGATCATAGAAGTGGCCTATCATGATTATGAAGCTGATCACAGTGGGAAATTAGTCCTCTGGCAGTGACAGCCATGCCAGTCCAGGACTGACTGCAGTTCTACTGTAAGGTGCCTTAGGCAAGGTCAATGACCGACGTACCTGACATGTAACAACCATACCTTGCATATTGTTATAGGTTAATACCGGTAGACTATATTAATTAGGCTATGTATGCTTGTAAAAAAAAAAAAAAAAATCCACCATCTGCCTTTTTTTTCTACAATTAGACTTCTGCTTGGAACCCAGCAGTGTTAAAAAAGATGAATATTTGCTTGTCCAAATATGTAAGAAAAACAGAGGCTTTAGTAGGGTGTGTGCAAATAGAAAAACTTTGTTGAACCTCACTGAAACGTCACGATTAATTAATCTCACCCTGACAAAGTCAACATGTATCAAAAACAGTAGAAGGCAGGTGACACTGTGGAGATGCTGATGTTTTGTTTGTTTTTTGCAAAAACTTGTCCTCTGCACAGTTTCTTAGACAGATGTTTCCCTGTTCAAAATGCGGTGGAAATCACCCCCTTCAGGTGCACAGTGGGGAACTTATCGGCTAATCAACAAACACTGCCAATGTCTAATCCAGGTCACCACCGTGGACCACATGGGCTGTCATGGTACAGCCAGAGGCGTATCGCATTGCAAACTCCTTGCCTCTGTGCCAAGGTGAGCAGCTGATAATGAGGGAGCATGAACACTAAACAACAGCAGCGATAAAAATCCTCCTATCCCCCGTAAACAAGTCCTTTCCCTCAGGTTCCCACACTCGCTGAGTCATACAGGTTGGGGAAGCGCAACACGTCCGCGCTCATCAACCTCTTTTTGTCTTTCCTCTGAGTTCTAAACGATTACTCCAGGCTGGTGTTTGCATGATGCACCGGTGTTTGTTTGTTTGCATGCAGAGCGCGCAGCTCTCTTGCTAGGGACTGTGTTGAGCAGTCTACCCACCAGGCCTAGAACCACTGGGGCCTATCAGAGGCTGTAAATACTTTATGAGATATGATAGTGCAGCACAAACACTCCTCAACCACAGGCCATTAACCGTTTTCAGTGGATATGTGCCCTTTGGTAAAGTAAGAAATAATGAAATAAACAAACACTCCCTTCCCCTGGTGACAGCACGGCTCCTCTGAGGCCTGCGTGCAGCTCGACTGCTAATGAGAGCTGGTGTACGGTTCCTCTCCTTCAGGAAAATTAAATAATAAACTCATTGGCCAATAAAGCAAGATTAGCAGTCAACCAACTCCCCATAAAGACAGGGCTAGATCCGCCTCCTGTTTTTCCCTTCTAGTCTTGATCAACTTGCCTAAATTCCTTCCTCATCTCCCAGTTGAGCTCTTTCAGGAAAAGACTGAGATGTCATCTGTTAGTATTTTCAACTCCAAATAGCTGCCGCAGAAAAGGAGGGGGGAAAAAAGGGAGAGGCCGCAAACAGCAAGAGGCAGGATGCTGTAATTCAAGTGTGGTTTCATCATTCTGTCTCACAAAAAGTGTCAAAAAGTGTCGAGGGCTGATCTCTTGTTCATAATAATCCACCATTGTGTTGTTTTCACTTCATTTTTTGGGAACAAACAATATCACATTTGTTCTTTGCCACGCTGTCCAGTTGATGTGATGTCACCCGCCAAGATAAAAACCAGTCTCTTTAGTGTTTCTTCAAATTTGTACTTTTAGACATTTTTAAAGTTTTACTACCTGAGGATGCACATGGCCGTTCATTGTACTCCCCTAAAAAGCCACAAACCCTCATCGCCTTTACCTTAGATGGCAATCGATGAACAGTCATTTCAATCAGAACAGATCAATCCTAGCTAAAACTAGATATTTCAACTGACAATGAGGAAAAGCCTCCAGCTTTATGCACTTGTGCTGGGAGCCATGATTAAGTATGCAGCTCGAAGGTTAGTGCTTAAGTGGTGTCTTCTGGAGATGGTCTCTCAGGCCGCGGCCTCTGGCTCTCTAAGTGTACACCACACTCAGATAATCTATTCTTCTTCTGCTATTAGTCCCTTTACGAGCTCAAAGGACGAGTGGCACATCAATCACCGGTCTCTAAAGACAAAGTGGTTTGATCAAGCTTTGTATTTACATTTGATCTCCACTCACTCAAATTCCTTTTTTTTGGTACTTTTTTTTTTTGTTCTTCCACAGCGATGGCTATAATCCCTTTTGTCCAAGACTGAAAGTCAACCTTCAGTCGGGGAGGACGTATGTTGCAGAATCTCATTTTGTTGGATGACTCTATCCTCCGTGGAGACGCGATTGGAATGTAAAGCACTGGGTCCATTCAACTCCCAGCACAAAACAGCCTTTCTTCCTCCCTCCATCTCCCTGACCTTGCCACAACGCTCCACAATCGCTTCAATTACAGTAGATTGGAAGAGGAGACCGATAGCTTGACTTCCGCTCCGCTGCATGTAAAGCAAGCATTATATCGCCCATCTTCTTGTACACAACCCTTCCCCCGATGATATCTGGGTCGACTGAAAGTTTTCATGCGGCGGTACTGAACGATGCCTTTGGAGGAAGTTATATTTTTACTTCAGGGCTGCAGGATGACTTGATGTGAGTAGGAATGACATGATGCAAGTGGCCATGGATCTGACAGCAAGTAGAAAATGAATTGGACAACAAGCAGCAAACAAAGCCTAAGGATGGATTGATGGATGGCTGGATTGAAGTACAGATGATGTACGAGGCCTGAAAGACCACAACATGTCAAGTCAGCTACCAGAAGACGGGCCTATCCTCATATTCTGAGTGACAAAATGACACGTTCATTTAGCTCTGCTGTGAGGCTTACCTCCACTCATCATCAGGATGAATGTCATGTCGGATTTTTCCCTGATACATACAACACATGACCGCAAGGATTTTTATAAGCAAGAACTGCGTGTAAAAAGTTTTTTTTCCTTTTTCTTCTGTTGTTGCTTCTCTCTAATCCAACTATAGATACTGGCACAAACATCAGGCTCAAAGCTTATCAGCAACTGCTAGAAAAATGAAGAACTTTCTGCAGTTATGAACAAGCTCCTGAAATAAATCGAGCTGATGTTTGATCACGTTCAAGTTAATTTAAATTAGTTGGTTGTTTTCTGCTCAGTGGAACAGCGGGTAGCACCGTTGCCTTGCAGCAAGAAGATTGCAGGTTTGATTCCCGGCCCAGAGTCTTTCTACATGGAGTTTGCATGTTCTCCCTGAGCCTGTGTGGGTTCTCTTCGGGTACTCTGGCTTCCTCCCATAGTCCAAAAACATGACTGTTAGGTTAATTGGCTTATCTAAATTCTCCTTAGTTGTGCGTGAATGGTTGTTTGTTTGTTTGTCTCTGTACTGCCCTGCGATGGACTGGCGACCTGTCCAGGGTGTACCCCGCGTCTCGCCCATAGACAGCTGGAGATAGGCACCAGCGCCCCACGCGACCCCACTTGGTATTAACCGTGCCAGAAAATGGATGGATGGTTGTTTTCTTGGTTTAATAAATGATCCACAAATGTTCAGCAGGTTCCAATAGTCTAGCTATTGATTTAAGAATAAGTAGAAAGATTCGAAAACACTCATCCTCCTTCACTATTACCAATCCTGCCGCTAATTGCATAACTTCTTAGCATGAGGGGCCCTATGATTAAATTGCTGTGGAAAATGGACCGAATTATAGAGTTAAAATAAAATGTAGTCTCACAAATATAAGAATGTTTGCTAATGTAAACAAGTATGGAAAGATAATTAGTAGTCTTAGGAAGAATTCTGGCTGTTTCCGGCCCCTATACTTGTTTTTATGCTAGGGATACAAGGAAAAAAAACAACCAAACTGAGCAACAACCAGATTTAACTTCCCTTTGGGGTCATTAAAGTATTTTTGATTTAGAATTAAAATTTATCTCCTCTCCACATGGGTAAAAAAAAAGACATTTAAACATGTCAAGTTATCTAGATAACGCATAATTGAGCTATGCTCTTATTGCAGATCTTAATGCTATCTGTGCCAAATCCAGAGTTACTTTAGAGAAAACTGAGTAAGCAAAACGTCTTTTTTTGTAAAGTGCTCCAAACAGGGAGAAGGATATTCTGCCAAAAAACAAGAACTAAACCCAATAAGATAGATGAGCAGAACATTTTACTGTTGTTTTACTGCCGGTTACTTCATGAGGCACCTTTTATAATTTGAATTACTTGAGTTTATAAAATTTGTCCATTTTGGGTTTTTTTTTTAGTTAGAGGGGCTATATTTCCAAATACATTACCTAGTATTCTATATTCTACTACAGCACAGCACTTTTTTATGTATCTATAAATGTAGAATTTTTGGCCATTGATCAGTTGTATTGCATTTCATTTTTGGCATTGTGACAAACTTTTGGGATTAGGATGGAGACATGAGTTTTTTTGGAAATAACAGCAAGTTTCATAGGGTCCCTTTTGCGATGTTGTCACCAACACTCTTAGAAAGAATCACCTTAAATACTCTAAATATATATTCATGCACTTGTGACTAAATAGTTCAATCAGACCATTGGGGTTTTCCTGCGAACAGACGTGGCTTCTTCATGTCAGGCAGCTGCACCTTTCAACCAGCTGGAAGCTGGCGATCTGGAGCAGCGGCGTCAGTCTCGGTTGGCCTCAGGGTGGATAGTGATGGTGTTCCAGAAGTTACCGGTTTATAATGTCCTCACAGGAAGCCTTGGCGGTTTCTGGGTACTTTCATTTCTTTCACATCTGATGCCGTTCCACCAAGCAAACATCAACGCTGTTTGTTTCGAAATGATACAGCAGGTTACATCAAGTTTCAGGAATTTCACCAAACTCGACTGTGTTAAAAGTTGGTGAAGCACGTAAACCGAGAAAATAAAGTTTCCTGCCTTGAAGACTGGTCAGACCTTCAGACCTTAATCATAGCAGATCTGTAAACATAAAGCATTTAACCAAACAGAACTGGGGGGGAATATAAATTAGAGCCTGTATTTTTACATTTTAAGCTGCGCGAATATGGGAAAATTCTCAATAATTGCAAGATTACTAAATGCTTAAAAATATATGCTCTATTATAAATATACAAAGGTAAAAATAAAAAGTTATGTTAATAATAAGGCCAATTATTTGGACATTGGAGGCCATTAAGACTTTATGGAAATTTCTGACCAGGCCAGTTTCTGTTTCTGTAGCAGGCATTGTTTTTGTTTTTTTTAAGCACATAAAACACAGCAAATATTTTCCTTTTATGTGCAGCAAAGGCCGAGGAGGATACAGAGATACCCATTATTTCCCTACTGTGGAAATGGCAACACATAAAAAAGCTAATGGAACAGCAGGGTCAATTTTTTTCTTTCTGCTTCCCGATCAGGACATAACAAAAGATAATGTTTCAGATTTTGCTTACATTTATGTTTCTTAGAAGCAGAGGAGAGTCATGGAGTTTTAGCTATTTATGTCTACAGAGGATGGATCTGATTTTTCATCAGGTTTTATTAACGAGCCTAAGAAAGGCAACCAAAACAACCCAGAGAGTATTTCTGGAAGTTTTCCCCCACAGATAAATCAATCTTCAATCATGTTTCCTTTAACTAATGGCGAGTGGAAAAAGCAATCACACAATACAAAGAAAAGAAAGAAAACAACAACACACAACTTAAAAAGGCAATAACTGGGCATTTAAGTTTAGCAAAAGTATAAACAGTGATCCAACTGGTAAAACTTACTGATTCCACACAAGTCAGGGATTTATTGCTCATAAAAAAAAACACTAATAATAAAGTGATAAAATATCATCACTTCCAATGATATGCTGTTTGACCACTTAAAGACTTTGTTCTGTTAATACACCCTTTAATCAGAAGCAACTTGTTGGCGGTGTTTTCATTTTGGCCCAAAAAGTTTCAGGTGAGTAATTCAGTTCAGTGCAGAGCTTTACTCGACTAAAGCCAGGGATACACTGTACGATTATTTCAATCGTTGCATGCAGCTACAGCTCACAATGTGCGATAAAACCGCAGGGTTTCATCGTACAGTTCGAGGTCACAGCTCACGATGTCTGCTCTTACATGCGGCCCAACGCGCTGATAAGATCTACCTGCTCACACTGTATGACTAAAAACCACGTCGGATTCAGCTCCGCGGAAATATGGCGCTACTCCGACTCGTCTATCCAGGAGCCAAATGAGTAGAAGAGGAATTTGAAGCTCACTAGAGGGAAACGCGCTGCCTTGGCAATTTGTGCAATTTTTGCGCTGAAAGCCCTAAAAAGAAAAGGCTGCGACGTATTTGGACAAAGACATGGCTGAGCAAACGTAGCTACTGCTGTCTGTCAATTTAACAGAAAGAACTCCATTTCACTCGCACCGCTGCCGTGCTTCTGTGTTTAAATCTGAGAGGAAGAGGAAGAAGAATCCTTGTGCATCCTTGCGTCCTTGCTTCTGCCCACTGAGCGATTTCCCCATGACCTCACGTGTAGCCTGGTCCCAGGCGCTCCTGATGGCTTTACCATATTAACAGGAGAAGAGGCGCAAGTGAATTTAGACACTGTCGTTGGATAACATGCAGTAATTTAGAAATGTTTTAAATCAGGTCGGGTCCGGATTAGCCAGCAGGTGGGTCCAGATCCGAAATGTAGTCTGCTAATCCGTGACCTCTGCACTGGACGTTCGGACACTCATTTAAAATGAGATAACCACTATATAGTGATAAGTCCGGACATGCGGACAATGCCAAAGCCTGTTTTGGCCTGGTGCGTCTTTTTAAAGCTGTCCTACAGAACATGGCTTTGTGCACTTGGTTCCACATTTAAACATTCAACATGTGCTCAGGTATAAAGCAACCCTTTATTTGTTTCCTTGACGAGCCTACTGAACCAACAGCACTGTACTTCTGATTCTTTGTGTAAATAAGCATTTTCTAAAAGGTAGTAAGTAAAACTACCCTGACGTGTCTGCATGAATAACCATTAACCAGAAGGTTTCTTTTTACTTTTTTATGATGTTGCCATGTCACCTTCTTAAGGAATATGTTAACAAGTGACTTCTCTAGTGGTAAAAGCTTATGGAGGCATTCATCAGCACCATCAAAGTGACATGAACCTTGCCAGCAAAAAACTTGAAAAGAAATAGATCAATAAATAGATGAGTGCCTCCTAGAGGTATGTACACCATTTAAATGCATTTCTGAAACAAAAGTCTGCATAGATGTAAATATTCAAACTGTTCCAAAGTTTGAAACGAAGACAAAACAAGCTGCTGCGACGGCGTCACTGACAGGAAGTATGGCCCCAACAAAAGAGCTGTCAGCTGAAATAATGGAAAGGATTATAAAACTCTAGAAAGTAATTCAACAGAGTGTGGCGAAAATATGTTAGTTGTTCCCACTCAGCTGTGTCTAAAGTTTAGAGCCGGCACAAATGAAATGAAAAAGGATTGTAAAAAGATCAAGAAAGGAAGACGTCAAAAGTGTCGAGTCAAAAGCCAGAAGCAATGTCCTCCGGAAACGGGAAATGCACAGCAATGAAAAATGAAAGACAAATCCGCCATCGGCCCCAACATTTTCTTTTCCACTGCCATCACTCTGAAGAAAGTTTGGCGATAATGAAGGTATTTTCCAACCACAAAGTACTGTGATTAACTCATCAATTTATTTCCTGCCATCTTGGTAGCCCTAATCAATACTTCCTCTTTCCTCCTGTGGTCTCCAAAACTCTTTGAACTTTAAATGCGTTTTTAACTTGTTCTCAGTAAATAACACAATAATAAAAAAAATACAATGTTAATTCTGCTGCAAGGCTGCTGAAAGAGGTAAATAGAGAACATTTTATAACTGAAAGCAGATATTTATACACACTGCAGAAAACAAACTGTTTTCTCTTACTGTCTGGAATCAAATGGAACTGAAATGAAAGTTTTTTTTTCTGTTTTTGGTGTGTTTGGATCATTAAACATTATTTTTTGGGGGGGGTAAATTTTACTATATTCACAGAGGAATTTTTAAACATTCAGAAATAATTTCATAAATTCCCTGAATATTTCATAAACTTTCTGGGTTCTGTCCTTCCTCAAGTTTGGCCCATTCCTCCTGACAGAACCGATCAAGCTGGGTCAGATTCGCAGGACATTTCACTCCAACAACCTTTTGCAATTTTTTCTTTTTTCCTTGTTCTGAAAAAACTTTGGAAGCATGCTTTGGCTCAGGGTTCATTTGGAAGACTGATTCATACCAAAGCTTTAACTTCCTAGCAGATGTCTTAATATGCAAAGTGCTGCGAAATCCCCAAACATGATGCTACGTCTTCCGTACTTCACATTTAGGTTAGTAGGATTCAAAACATTCAGTCCAATCAGACCAGAGGACATGTCACCAAAAATTAAAGTGAATTTCAAAACTCCAATCTTACTTCTTGCCTTTGCAATAGTGGCTTCTTCCTCTCAGAGTGGCCTTTAAAGCTACAGTGTGTGATAATTACAGGGATATACAGTCAGAAATGTAATATATTATACATAACTATGTTATTTTATCATCATCTACGAGCTCAGCCTCTTAACCTTAATATNGTCTGCTAATCCGTGACCTCTGCACTGGACGTTCGGACACTCATTTAAAATGAGATAACCACTATATAGTGATAAGTCCGGACATGCGGACAATGCCAAAGCCTGTTTTGGCCTGGTGCGTCTTTTTAAAGCTGTCCTACAGAACGTGGCTTTGTGCACTTGGTTCCACATTTAAACATTCAACATGTGCTCAGGTATAAAGCAACCCTTTATTTGTTTCCTTGACGAGCCTACTGAACCAACAGCACTGTACTTCTGATTCTTTGTGTAAATAAGCATTTTCTAAAAGGTAGTAAGTAAAACTACCCTGACGTGTCTGCATGAATAACCATTAACCAGAAGGTTTCTTTTTACTTTTTTATGATGTTGCCATGTCACCTTCTTAAGGAATATGTTAACAAGTGACTTCTCTAGTGGTAAAAGCTTATGGAGGCATTCATCAGGACCATCAAAGTGACATGAACCTTGCCAGCAAAAAACTTGAAAAGAAATAGATCAATAAATAGATGAGCGCCTCCTAGAGGTATGTACACCATTTAAATGCATTTCTGAAACAAAAGTCTGCATAGATGTAAATATTCAAACTGTTCCAAAGTTTGAAACGAAGACAAAACAAGCTGCTGCGACGGCGTCACTGACAGGAAGTATGGCCCCAACAAAAGAGCTGTCAGCTGAAATAATGGAAAGGATTATAAAACTCTAGAAAGCAATTCAACAGAGTGTGGCGAAAAGATGTTAGTTGTTCCCACTCAGCTGTGTCTAAAGTTTAGAGCCGGCACAAATGAAATGAAAAAGGATTGTAAAAAGATCAAGAAAGGAAGACGTCAAAAGTGTCGAGTCAAAAGCCAGAAGCAATGTCCTCCGGAAACGGGAAATGCACAGCAATGAAAAATGAAAGACAAATCCGCCATCGGCCCCAACATTTTCTTTTCCACTGCCATCACTCTGAAGAAAGTTTGGCGATAATGAAGGTATTTTCCAACCACAAAGTACTGTGATTAACTCATCAATTTATTTCCTGCCATCTTGGTAGCCCTAATCAATACTTCCTCTTTCCTCCTGTGGTCTCCAAAACTCTTTGAACTTTAAATGCGTTTTTAACTTGTTCTCAGTAAATAACACAATAATAAAAAAAATACAATGTTAATTCTGCTGCAAGGCTGCTGAAAGAGGTAAATAGAGAACATTTTATAACTGAAAGCAGATATTTATACACACTGCAGAAAATGTATCTATGTAAACAAACCTCATCACTTGAGAAGGTAGGTGATGCCGACGTCGTGGAAGACATTTTGTCCCGTAACGCTCGCCATACTGTTGGGGGGGGGAGAAGCGGTGGGGGGAGATGTTCATGTTGCTGCAGTCTGACCGCTAGATGTCGCTAAAAGTTACACACTGTAGCTTTAAGGCTGTATTAGTACAGGACTTGTTACACTGTGGATAATGACACTCTTACCAGCCTTATAAACATCTTTCAAAGGCATTTTTTTGTCTGGAGTTTTTTTTTTAATACACTAATACAATTGTATTATTTACATAGTATTTTGTTTTTTTGTTTTTGTTTAACAGACTGTTGTATTTATCTTGAACATTTTTTTATTTGCTCCTAATAACTGGACACAGTTTCCCCTTTCCATTGATGAACAATCTATAGTTTTTTTAAAGTTTCTTTAATATTTTGTTTAATTTGCCTGTTTTCCATGTCTCTGATATAACTGAACGTCTCTACTGTGGGATAATTACCACTCTATTCTCTATATATATAAAAATCAAAACATCAATCTTTGGAAGAGAGAACCAGTGTTCTCCTTCCTGAAGCGTACGAATGCTGAACATTCCCACCGTCTCTAGACAGATAAACAGATAAACGAGGCACTTCAGGCATGTGGAAGTTGTAGCCGAGGATGAACCCAACTGATCCAGGTCCACAATTCTCAGACCATTCTGTTGTTTTATACAATGAATGTAAAGTAGATATGTGGGTTGGACTGCTTACCTAAAGCCTGGACATTTCTTTCTAAGGCTGCTATTATGATATCTTCTCTCTGCTTTGAATGAGAATATGTAACCCATAAATTAACTCTCATCCTTAGATGCCATCAGGTTTTTTGCTTACCTCAGGGGTCTTCAACGTTTTCCAGGCCAAGGACCCCCAACCTGATTCGAGATGGCGAGACCCCCTAATTATATATATTGTATGAAATAGTGTTCTATCAAACTGATTGTGATTCCTGGTTTATGGGACAGGTGTTGTGAATGAAACGGTGTCCAGCTTGAAAGAGCTCCCGTGTGTCGCTGAATGTGTGCATTGATGACTGAAAGACATCTTCTGCCTCCATTTATCTGTTTACTACAGTGTGTTGAATTCATGTTAATGTGGATTTAAAGACATTTCAATTAGTGGTAAAAATTGCAGAGGGAATATAAAAAAAAAAAAAAAAAAAAAAATCAACCAAAACTTTAAGACCCCCATGCAGTACCTCCGCAGACCCCCTGTTGAAGACCTCCGGCTTACCTGTTTTGTTAAAGACCTAAAGATCTGTTACTGAAAATTAAAGTAAATTTTTTCCCTCTTGCTGAATCTGTAGCAGGCTAATAGATAATTCCTCTTTTTTCATGTGTGTTTAACAAAGCCTGATCATTTGAGCTTAATAAAACAGATGCTGGCCTCACATTTAATGTACCAGTTCATTTGTTATTGTTAAACAGAAATCAAACCTCAATCAGCCAGAGGAGCTCTGTTATCACTCAGGCAGCATTAATAAGTAGTCCTAACAGAAACATGGGATGAACAGAAGGAGAGGTTTACCTTTCCCACATACTGCATGTCCGTCCCAGTGTACTCCTCCAACAGAAAGAACTGGTTCCACATCCAGCCTCGTTTAGAGCGTCTGAGCGGGACTCCGTTGGCATCCTGTCCTGTCAGCCCCGTCGGCCCCCTCCGCCCCCCTGTAGTCCTTCGCAGGGCTCTGAGGCCGTAACCCGGAGAGCTGAGGTGGACCACGGCCCACAGCATCACAAGAGCACAGAGTCTCCTTTGATCCATGGCCACACAGCAACAAACCTCTGCCTTACGCCACCCCAGTGGTCCGTGTCTGCCGCTTCCTGGTCAGAGTATCAGCCCGGTTCTCATGCTGCGAGCCGCTGAGGCAGGAAAGGCCGCTCGGACTCACACTGGTCGGCAATCAGCACCTGGAACGGACACAGAGACAAACAGGCTGTCAATACCGGGCGGAGAAGCAGCGGTCTGTTCCTGCAGAGGAGTGAAGCCTAACTATGCTGGTTCAGATTGCTTTCAAAGAGGCAGGACAGCTCAAACTGAACAAAGATTAGGTCTTAAGGGCAAAAAGAAAAAGCTCTACTAAAAAGATTTTATCATGATTAAAAATTACAGAATAATCTGCAATCAAGTTTGAAATCCTAAAAACTGCTTTGCTTTTCATTCCTTTATAAATTGCAAATTTTCTGTTTTTTAAATTGATGCTCTGGGTCTAAATGCAGCCAGAGTCCAACAGCGAATGCATCAATTTTTTATTCAGATTTTATTTTTCAAACCATTTCCTTTAAGGTTGGCCCTTGTTATTTAGAAGGAAATATTAAACATTTAGATAAAAAGTACTCCAGGCTAAAGAGCTTCAAGCATATAAAAAAAACAGAGAGAAACAAGACAGAAATGATCAAATTAAATCCACACAAGCTCTGATATAGATTCAGGGGCACACAGCAGCTGTCAGTGAACTGACTGACAGGCCGGCTGAGGGCTGCCTAACTGGATAAATATCAGATTAGACGTTTTCCACATCCCCTGTATTGAACTTACATCTTGTACAGCATGACGAGAGCAGAATTAAGCCTTGGAATCAACACCTTATGGAGTGCATGGCTTTAATACGGAGAACGGAGCTGCGTCTTTGTGCTTCTGACATGTTTTGTTAAGAGAACACAAAAAGGAGACCCTGAACTAATGCAGGTCTTTGTAAGATGAATTTAAAGATGCAGGAATGAATTGCAAGTGGAAGCTGGTGACCAGAATTGGCTTTCAGCTTAAACGGCTGGTAGATCCAGAGATAGAGTAGGACGTTTTTCCAGTCGTTCATCTTTTAATTGTTTAAAAACATAACAAAGAGACTATTTTTCATGATTGTTCCGGAGTCTATACCACAGGCGTCTTAGCCCAACTTAGAACCAGCTACATGTTGGTGGGTTAGGACATTTTAAAGGATTCCAGAAAACTGTGAGATGGGGCCGAAATATTCTCTTGAGAGAAGGGAATATGTATATCGATAAAAAAAAATAGATTACAGATAAATATAAAAGATATTTTGGACTTTCTACTTCTAAATGTTTTTGTTATTTAATTAATTAACTTAAGAAAGCGAAAGCGAAAAGATAAGTAAGATATAAGTTTTATTTATTTAATTATTATTTTAAATTTTTTGGGGGGAAATATTTACGTAGCATCCAAATCTACACTCCATACCAGTAGATGGCAGTAATGCACATCAATAAGTTGCTTGCCAACCGTTAGAAGAAGAAGGGCTTGCCACAGTGTGAGGCTGCCTCCCCTAGGGGGCGACAAAGCTGTGGAAAAAGTAACTAAAGACATTTAGCTCAAGCTAGTTGAGCCATTTTGCTTCGAGTGCCACCAAGAAAAAGTTCCTTAGAGCCGCAAAATATAACTTAAAAAAAAAAAAAAACGTTATTTGTTTTTATTTTGCGGGTAAAGGAAATTTATAGAATTTTAGCTTTTAAAATAATATTAAAACACATAATTTCCAGGCTAATTCAAAGGAAAAATGGCTCTTAAAACATATTTCTGGTTCTTTTAATATAATTCTTTTCCATCTTATAAAAACACTGAAGCTTTCAATAGTAGTATTTATTGTAGTAAATTATTTAGCTCTTTATATACATTTTAAGAGTCACTGGAGAGGATCCAAAGAGCCACATGTGCCTCTGGAGCCGCAGGTTGCAGACCCCTGAGCGAGTCTATAGCTGTCTGTGGAGATCAAGTTCCTCTGTAGTAGAAGCTGGTCTGATCTGCTTAGGGTCCTGTGCATCCCAGTGACGCTACGATATGTGATTGGACGAATTTCTCCCAATGACTTAAAACATTGTGGTTGCCAAGACAACAGTAATGACATAATACAGCTTGCTTGTACAGTGTCAGGAGTATTGTGTGTCTAATGACCAATGAAGTTTTACCTGATTGATAAAAAAAAAACTGAAAAAATATGTGAGGGGTGAGCTGGGTAGTGCTGTAGAATAACTGTTGTTTTCTTTATCTAAAGTCTCCATAAAAGTAATTATGAATTACTTTTATGGAGACTTTGGATTATAATTTAGGATTTTCCATTTTCATTCCTTGCCCTCAGATCTTAATAATAAGAATAAGCAGAGGTTCTGAGACCTCTTGGGTCACCTTTTTAAATGTGAGACCTCAGTCTGTATCAGAAAACAGTGCTTTCCTTCAAGACATTGTTTTGCTTCTTTCAGCTACTTTAAGAAGCTCAGATTTTGTTTTAATCACACGTAAGATGAGTCAGAGATAATATGACAATGATCTTACATGTCACAAATTACATTTTGGAAGTGATCCAAACATGATCCAGATCTAACATTTTGTCCTGTTCCATTTTACAGAAAGGACTCCCTCATAAATTACCTGTAAATATGTTATTAATTAACACTTTATAACTTATGCATAACTTTTTATTATTCAAAATATCTAAAAAGTCTTTACTAGCCATCCATAGTGGGATCCTTAATGTAAAGCTTGACCAGATTGTGAGGCAGGAAAAATAGCTCTTTAGCAGAGATCTATGCTTTCTGAGTGCTTTTGGTTTTTATCTTTAATGTGTTTTCAATATTTTAAGGGAAAACAGAAACAATCCTCTGTAAAACACTAGGATAAGACTTTCAGATTTGAAAGTAAAATTACTCAGGACTTCGAAAGCCCAAGATTATCACCTCGATATCACAAGTAGCTCTAATTCTATAATAATATTCTGAGATTAAAGTCATAACTGTGAGATTAAAGTCTGATTTATAAGAGGAAAGTCAGAATTGTTGGTTTTTCCCTTTTTTTTCAGTCTTTAATCCTGTTCCATAGACTTTAGCCAGTGAGTTAGGCCCACTCCTGAATAAAATATGGCCTTCTAGCCTCACTTGGAGCTCATCACCATTATAAAAAAACAAAAAACAACAAAAAAAATTCAGCAGTTTAAAAGGAGTAAGAGTTTACGTTTCAAAATGGATCCCTTTCTTTTAAAAGATGCCTGTTCTTCTTGTCTCCTGGTTGAAAGGAAACAATATTAATTTTGGGCTTAACTGTAACAACATAAAAAACAAACTTCATTTGGTCAGACAGCTCCTTCTGACTTATCTGCACACAAAGCGGAAGCTCTAAAACTGTTAACTATAAGGCGTTTATTAGCTTTCCATTGGTTATACCCATAATTTCTTTATATTGAAGGCTGTGAGAAAGTTATAGCCGTGGTTTATTCTTGTGAGGATGCAGTAAAATCAGATTTGTATCGTAAAAGTTATGGTTATTGGGTATGAAGATAGATTTATGGTAATTATGACACATTGAAGCCAAAAGCAGCAAAACCATGCGGCCAATCGACTCAGCCTCACTGTATGATGGAGTCTACTGCTGCTGCTTCAAATGCAAACAGCTAATGGGAATAATCAACATTCAGAAGCTGGTGTTTGAAATACAAAACGACCTGCTTTCAATAATTCAATCTCTTATACAGAGAGAATATATATATATATATATATATATAGGGTGTAAGTTAAGTAAAAAACAGAAAAGAGGCCTTTGTGCTGCTGCTGTTCCTCCTTAGTATCAATAACAAACTGGCTGATGTCTCTTTGTTGTCTCTGGTGCCTCATGAATGCTTATTGCACCAGTTTAATTAAAATACCAACTTGTGCAAAACCTGTTTGTCTTGTTAACTAGTTTGCAGAGTTTTAAGTGGAGGGAAATAAAAGAAGGCTGGAACTGGAACCGTCATTAGTGCATCCCTGATTCCAATAAAATCCCCTTTCACAGATAAGGTACAGAGAACCTGCACCGCTGGACGTCTTTGTGGCGGGTTAACTGTAAGATAAAGGGAGAAATGACTGTTTGAGGCCAGTTGTTGGCGAGTGTAAGAAGGACATGGCACAAGATGGATAACAGAGGATGGAGCGCGGAGAGGTGGGGGGGGAAGAAGAGAAAGGCGACTGTGTGTTATGCTTTTGTTCTCATTATTCCTCGACGGCTGGGCGATATCCAGGCCGCCAGCGTTCCTCAGCTGTGGTTTGGGAGGAGGGTTATCAGCGGGTCCGTCGGGGAGTGTTTTCAGCGTTCTCCCGTATCGCACCGGCTCAGTCTGGTCGGCTTCCCTCGCACGGCGTGTTGGGCAATGTAGAAAGGATGTCTCTGGACATGAATTAAGTACCCTGACCTGCATACAGGAGCGGAGCCAGAAATGCTAAAAAGAAGGTGGGAGGGAGGGGAGGGGAGGTCCTGGCTGAGGGGAGAAGAGGCAGTGCTGCTTGTCACAACTCTGCAGTTTCATCTAGAGTTTAAAGAAATCTGAAAGCGTGGAGAAGAAAAGCAAACATGCAATCTCACACAGGACTACCGCTGAGACTTAAACTCGCAGGCGCCTCCCTACATCGACTGGGACAGCTTTGTACCAACTTCTGCACGGGCGTTTTGATGTCGGGCGGGAGTCTTTGTAGGCCCGTTAAACAAAACAAGCTGCATATTTCACCGCGGTGCCAGTCTGTCAGCCTGTTTACAGTGGTTCAAAACATAATGGAGAGTTTGATACGCTTGTGCGTTTTCAGCTGTTATTACGGCTCTTTGTCTGCTCCTCCAGCAGTGATTTTGAAAGACGTTTTGACTCTTTGTTTACTTTACACCCACAAGCCCCAATGCAGAGTTTACTAGGGGCACAAAGTCCAAAGGCACCTCAAAGATGTTCGTTTATGGTTCGTATTTGTTGGTTTCTTTGCTTTCTGTTGCTGCTTGCTCTAACACGCCCACTTAAAGGAGAGCGCTCTTTAGAAAAATACATTCTTCCCAAAAAAGCAGCTAGAAAAAATGCTCCACATGAGAGAAATGAAAGAAACACATCAAAAATACTCGAGAAAAATAAGAGTAGTTTTAGCCTTCTTGTACTGGTGCCACTTCGTGGTCTGAGTGTAGCTGTTATAGCATTAACAGTAAATGATTGGATGGCAGCAATGCATTATGGGGTGACATTTGACAAGCATCAACCTTCCTTTAGGGCTTTTCCAATGATAAACCAAGCCTGCTGCAAGAGTCTGTTTCTAACTGGTGTAATAAAAACTGCTATGGTCCAGAGAACCAGAGAGATGTCCCATCTTTACATGACTATGTAACTTTAAACCGTCTCTTGTTTTGTAAGGCTTTGTGTCTAGATTTCTCTTTGCAACTATAACCAATGTTGTGATAGTTACAGTAATTATACAGTAGTAGCCATTCAAAACGCCCCTCCTTTCCTTGATGGGTCTTGGCTGGTCCTTAACATTAGATATTGAACTAACAGATTCTGCAGAGTGGGAGAAAAGAGATAGAATGATGAAGTAGGGGTCCCTATGTCTTCCAGCAGTCTAAACCTATAGCAGCAACATCAATCTTTGTACTAAAATATCCTTTTTGTCATGATTTGTGTACATTAAGATCCAAAGAAAAGCGTCATCTCCTGGTCAGACCCTGTAATTCAGTGAAAGGATGCAATCAGACGAAAAAAATCTGTAAGAGGGGGTCACTCCAGTGGCTGGATGTTGGAGGGGATTTTTCTGGGAGTTGCAGTGAAGTGGGCTGCCTTCCGGCTGGGGTTTGATTGGGAAGGGCCATTTTTAATGGCTGCTACTGTAAGCTCACCACCCTGGGTAAGATAGTCTTAAAGGCAGCACACTATTTTCCAAAACCAATCAAAGGGGAGTTGGGCTGGTTATTGATGCTATAATATAAATATATTAATAGAAAGTCATTTTTTATGTTTTTTATGCGGTTTAACTGCCTTTGATGATCTTAGTCCCATGTGAAATCTAAAAAACGTATACCTAAACTGGATTATTTATAGAGCTGAAACAGTTAATCAGATTAATCATTTATTGAAATAATCATCATCTAATTCAGTAATCGATTAATCATTAACTGGAGCATAGAGACTCTATAACATGCCTTTAGCTGATAGAGGAGTAATTATATCAAAGTGAAATGATACCAAAGTAATTATATTTAGAGGAGTTATTATACAAACATTGTGAATATATACAGTAATATGTAAGGTAAAAAAAACGTTTTTCCTCTGTCAGTATGCTCTACCCAGAAATGCTTAAATGGAAAAAAAAATGTTTAATCTGGTTTAATTCTGTAAACAAAAAAAATCTACTTTAAGGAACTTTAAGATTAACCTAATCATGAAAAGAACATTATCTGTAGTGTTTAAAAATGTACTAAATCCTGAACCAAACAGACATCCATCACTTTAGACCTTGGTCCTGATCAGTTTTCACAGAATGAGCTCATTCAGGAAGCCATTATTCAAGAACTGCCATTGTCTGATAGTTTAATCTCATTGAATCTGCATACAATGGCTGCTTTTATCAGCTAAACCAGATAACTTTACTCCAACCATAATGGGATTAGTTAGAGGTGGCGCATACGCATACGATCGGACACAGGAGAGTGGTGGAAGTCAGATTATCTGAATTAGCAGTCGTAAACACATTAAGATCGCTCTACTACAGTCGCAATTCTAATGTGGTGACCCAAGCAGACCCATTTACAATCAAAACCTGAAATGCAGCTAAAAATATTGAAAAAAAAAAAACACTTTTAATAATAATATAAAGGTTATCTTCATATATAATTCACAGATTTCTTGAATAACCAAATTTATCTCTTTAAATAAAAGATACACAGCGTGCTAATGTCCGGGCATCTAACATTTGAAGAAGGAGACATCCCAAAATGTGAAAACAAAACTCCAAAAAAACCAAAGACCTTGTTAAATGTTACTGAAGCTGGTAGGACCTAGTAAAACGAGTCCTTAGATGGACTGAAAGGCCAATCAGAGAGGAAGAGGTCGTTTCTTGAAAAGCTAATAAAGCCAGAGTTTCTAAATGCACAAAGAGAGAAAAATCAAAGTTTCTGTAAACATGTTCTAATGACTTAAAATATATTTTGTCCAATAATTCATTGCTGCTCTTCACAAAATAGATTCTGTCGTGATGAAAGAACATTATATGGAAAAATTAAAGCAACAAATCAAGATATCAGACAGGGAGTTGATGTTTGGGAACAAATGGATTTTCCTAATTGGCAATCAACCCAAGCATACCTCTAAATTAGTTTTAAAGCATCTTAATGACAACAGAGAGAGTGTCCTGGAGTGGACATCACATCCAATAGAAAATCTGTGGGCGAGAGCTGAGAAAGTATTTTTCTAAATGCTCACAGGATTGTTATTGGTTGCTGATCTCTGCAGTTTGTTAAACTTTCCCCAAGTAAATCAGGCTCCAGGATAGTTTTTTGGAAAAGGGCCGTTGCCTCAAAAGCTGTAAACAGAAGGAACCAAAGCACCACAGAATCTGACCTTCAGGCGTCCTTTTAGGACTCCCAGGGTTCGTCCTGTCCCTCCAGATGAGAAGGGGAGAGAACTTCAGCATTCATACGCTGACCCTCAAAAGTCAGACATCAAATGTAGTTACCGTGACAACACTAAAGGGGTGAGGAGACGATTTGAAGGAGAGCTAAAAACGTTCTGTCAGAGCAGCGTCAGCAGTCCGGCCCATCCATTACTTTACCTGTCTCCTAGAGGCAGTTAAGGTTTGCCCTGCTTTCTCCTTATGAGGCAAATTGAAGCTGGGGGTTAGGTCCCCTCTTTCTCTTTTCCCTCATGCATTGCAGTTTATAGCTCTCCTCCCTCTGTATATCTCCCTCCACCCCTCCTCTCCGCAGCTCGTGCCTACTTTGCTTGCATAGGCCTGAGCTGATATGCATTATCGCAGGGCTCTTTGCTGAAAGCCAGTCACTTTGCATGTGTCCTCTGCCTGGATCAGCACAGCGAGGGGGGAGGAGGGACTCGCGGGTCAACAGCGTGTGTGCTGATGGAGGCAGGTGAAAGTGAGATGGACTGTCAGGCTTCTTAATAATGCCCACAGAGGAAAAAAAAGTCTCAGAGCAAAACTTTCTACCTTCTCTCCACTGCACCCTGCTCACGTGGAATGCTTCCTGTCCAAATTTGCTTGATAATTTTTACCCACTCTCCTCTTCACTCTATTGTTGGGTTTTTTGTTTCTATCCCCTCGCTCCCAGCACTCTCGACTTTATGAATTTACTTAATTGACGCTCCTGATGAGGGTGTGGGACTCTGAGCCATTGATTTGCTGTAGGGCCTCAGAGCGGCTGGAAATACCAGCCGGTCTCGGGGGGATAGTCGGGGAGGAAGCTTTCTACCTCCAGTCCATCTGCGCTGGCAGGCCGTCCCCCTTCCACTGGATTTCTCAATAATGTCACAGTGGAAAAGCTGATGCTTTTCGCCGGATGTCTGAGATCCGCCATCCCAGAGGAGCCATCTCCCCTTGACTACATTTGTAAAAACGCCTAAAAGCGGAGTTGTACAAGCCCCCTCTGCCCCATAAACGTCTCCTGACATCAGACTATGGTGAAGTAAAAGTCAGCGAAAGCTTTATTCTGCAAGGTCACAAAAATGTCAAGGCTGGTTAAGAACACCATGTTTGCTGGTGGCCAAGACAAAATGCTTGCCTGTCCACATTCATGATGAACAGAAGACCAAGGAAGAGCAGGCAGAGAATTTTCATACGACCTGAATGAAAATTTTGCAACTTCTCAGAAAGTAAAAGCCAGCAAATCCTTTAATTAAACTTTGATTAAAGTTAAATTACAGGAGGGTAGAAGGAAATCATATCCTCCAAAAGCAATCTATAAGTTTTGTAGCTGCAGCAGTGTGTTCTGACCTGTATGCTGACCTTCAGAGTCAGACACCAACCTCAGCGGATGTACAATTAGAGATGCACCAGTTGGCTGTACCAACTAATGCAAATATATATATATATATATATATATATATATATATATATATATATATATATATATATATATATATATATATATATATATATATATAT